>NW_026972577.1:0-45257 GCF_036711695.1 Zophobas morio
TACAAGAAAACTGTTAAAATTCTTCAGAAACGTCACTTTTGAAGTGTTTTCTTGTACTTTTAAGCCACTCAGATACCCTACGGGCTCGGAAAGTGCAACGAAACCATCAAATTTTAGGTAGAAACTGTATTTTTGTCGATTTTTATTGAATTTGAACTATATTTCAACGTTTTTTGATGGTTCTGAGCCACCAAACACACTTAAAGCATGCAGAATCGACTCAGAATAGGAAAAGGAGACGTTTCGGTCAATTTTATGCATTCTGGCGTTCGTAGATACAAGAAAACTGTTAAAATTCTTCAGAAACGTCACTTTTGAAGTGTTTTTTTGTACTTTTAAGACACTCAGATACCCTACGGGCTCGGAAAGTGCAACGAAACCATCAAATTTTAGCTAGAAACTGTATTTTTGTCGATTTTTATTGAATTTGAACTATATTTCAACGTTTTTTGATGGTTCTGAGCCACCAAACACACTTAAAGCATGCAGAATCGACTCTGAATAGGAAAAGGAGACGTTTAGGTCAATTTTATGCATTCTGGCATTCGTAGATACAAGAAAACTGTTAAAATTCTTCAGAAACGTCACTTTTGAAGTGTTTTCTTGTACTTTTAAGCCACTCAGATACACTACGGGCTCGGAAAGTGCAACGAAACCATCAAATTTTAGCTAGAAACTGTATTTTTGTCGATTTTTATTGAATTTGAACTATATTTCAATGTTTTTTGATGGTTCTGAGCCACCAAACACACTTAAAGCATGCAGAATCGACTCAGAATAGGAAAAGGAGACGTTTAGGTCAATTTTATGCATTCTGGCGTTCGTAGATACAAGAAAACTGTTAAAATTCTTCAGAAACGTCACTTTTGAAGTGTTTTCTTGTACTTTTAAGCCACTCAGATACCCTACGGGCTCGGAAAGTGCAACGAAACCGTCAAATTTTAGCTAGAAACTGTATTTTTGTCGATTTTTATTGAATTTGAACTATATTTCAACGTTTTTTGATGGTTCTGAGCCACCAAACACACTTAAAGCATGCAGAATCGACTCAGAATAGGAAAAGGAGACGTTTAGGTCAATTTTATGCATTCTGGCGTTCGTAGATACAAGAAAACTGTTAAAATTCTTCAGAAACGTCACTTTTGAAGTGTTTTCTTGTACTTTTAAGCCACTCAGATACCCTACGGGCTCGGAAAGTGCAACGAAACCATCAAATTTTAGCTAGAAACTGTATTTTTGTCGACTTTTATTGAATTTGAACTATATTTCAACGTTTTTTGATGGTTCTGAGCCACCAAACACACTTAAAGCATGCAGAATCGACTCAGAATAGGAAAGGGGAGACGTTTAGGTCAATTTAATGCATTCTGGCGTTCGTAGATACAAGAAAACTGTTAAAATTCTTCAGAAACGTCACTTTTGAAGTGTTTTCTTGTACTTTTAAGCCACTCAGATACACTACGGGCTCGGAAAGTGCAACGAAACCATCAAATTTTAGCTAGAAACTGTATTTTTGTCGATTTTTATTGAATTTGAACTATATTTCAACGTTTTTTGATGGTTCTGAGCCACCAAACACACTTAAAGCATGTAGAATCGACTCAGAATAGGAAAAGGAGACGTTTAGGTCAGTTTTATGCATTCTGGCGTTCGTAGATACAAGAAAACTGTTAAAATTCTTCAGAAACGTCACTTTTGAAGTGTTTTCTTGTACTTTTAAGCCACTCAGATAACCTACGGGCTCGGAAAGTGCAACGAAACCATCAAATTTTAGCTAGAAACTGTATTTTTGTCGATTTTTATTGAATTTGAACTATATTTCAACGTTTTTTGATGGTTCTGAGCCACCAAACACACTTAAAGCATGCAGAATCGACTCAGAATAGGAAAAGGAGACGTTTAGGTCAATTTTATGCATTCTGGCGTTCGTAGATACAAGAAAACTGTTAAAATTCTTCAGAAACGTCACTTTTGAAGTGTTTTCTTGTACTTTTAAGCCACTCAGATACCCTACGGGCTCGGAAAGTGCAACGAAACCGTCAAATTTTAGCTAGAAACTGTATTTTTGTCGATTTTTATTGAATTTGAACTATATTTCAACGTTTTTTGATGGTTCTGAGCCACCAAACACACTTAAAGCGTGCAGAATCGACTCAGAATAGGAAAAGGAGACGTTTAGGTCAATTTTATGCATTCTGGCGTTCGTAGATACAAGAAAACTGTTAAAATTCTTCAGAAACGTCACTTTTGAAGTGTTTTCTTGTACTTTTAAGCCACTCAGATACCCTACGGGCTCGGAAAGTGCAACGAAACCATCAAATTTTAGCTAGAAACTGTATTTTTGTCGATTTTTATTGAATTTGAACTATATTTCAACGTTTTTTGATGGTTCTGAGCCACCAAACACACTTAAAGCATGCAGAATCGACTCAGAATAGGAAAAGGAGACGTTTAGGTCAATTTTATGCATTCTGGCGTTCGTAGATACAAGAAAACTGTTAAAATTCTTCAGAAACGTCACTTTTGAAGTGTTTTCTTGTACTTTTAAGCCACTCAGATACCCTACGGGCTCGGAAAGTGCAACGAAACCATCAAATTTTAGCTAGAAACTGTATTTTTGTCGATTTTTATTGAATTTGAACTATATTTCAACGTTTTTTGATGGTTCTGAGCCACCAAACACACTTAAAGCATGCAGAATCGACTCAGAATAGGAAAAGGAGACGTTTAGGTCGATTTTATGCATTCTGGCGTTCGTAGATACAAGAAAACTGTTAAAATTCTTCAGAAACGTCACTTTTGAAGTGTTTTCTTGTACTTTTAAGCCACTCAGATACCCTACGGGCTCGGAAAGTGCAACGAAACCATCAAATTTTAGCTAGAAACTGTATTTTTGTCGATTTTTATTGAATTTGAACTATATTTCAACGTTTTTTGATGGTTCTGAGCCACCAAACACACTTAAAACATGCAGAATCGACTCAGAATAGGAAAAGGAGACGTTTAGGTCAATTTTATGCATTCTGGCGTTCGTAGATACAAGAAAACAGTTAAAATTCTTCAGAAACGTCACTTTTGAAGTGTTTTCTTGTACTTTTAAGCCACTCAGATACCCTACGGGCTCGGAAAGTGCAACGAAACCATCAAATTTTAGCTAGAAACTGTATTTTTGTCGATTTTTATTGAATTTGAACTATATTTCAACGTTTTTTGATGGTTCTGAGCCACCAAACACACTTAAAGCATGCAGAATCGACTCAGAATAGGAAAAGGAGACGTTTAGGTCAATTTTATGCATTCTGGCGTTCGTAGATACAAGAAAACTGTTAAAATTCTTCAGAAACGTCACTTTTGAAGTGTTTTCTTGTACTTTTAAGCCACTCAGATACCCAACGGGCTTGGAAAGTACAACGAAACCATCAAATTTTAGCTAGAAACTGTATTTTTGTCGATTTTTATTGAATTTGAACTATATTTCAACGTTTTTTGATGATTCTGAGCCACCAAACACTCTTAAAGCATGCAGAATCGACTCAGAATAGGAAAAGGAGACGTTTAGGTCAATTTTATGCATTCTGGCGTTCGTAGATACAAGAAAACTGTTAAAATTCTTCAGAAACGTCACTTTTGAAGTGTTTTCTTGTACTTTTAAGCCACTCAGATACCCTACGGGCTCGGAAAGTGCAACGAAACCATCAAATTTTAGCTAGAAACTGTATTTTTGTCGATTTTTATTGAATTTGAACTATATTTCAACGTTTTTTGATGGTTCTGAGCCACCAAACACACTTAAAGCATGCAGAATCGACTCAGAATAGGAAAAGGAGACGTTTAGGTCAATTTTATGCATTCTGGCGTTCGTAGATACAAGAAAACTGTTAAAATTCTTCAGAAACGTCACTTTTGAAGTGTTTTCTTGTACTTTTAAGCCACTCAGATACCCTACGGGCTCGGAAAGTGCAACGAAACCATCAAATTTTAGCTAGAAACTGTATTTTTGTCGATTTTTATTGAATTTGAACTATATTTCAACGTTTTTTGATGGTTCTGAGCCACCAAACACACTTAAAGCATGCACAATCGACTCAGAATAGGAAAAGGAGACGTTTAGGTCAATTTTATGCATTCTGGCGTTCGTAGATACAAGAAAACTGTTAAAATTCTTCAGAAACGTCACTTTTGAAGTGTTTTCTTGTACTTTTAAGCCACTCAGATACCCTACGGGCTCGGAAAGTGCAACGAAACCATCAAATTTTAGCTAGAAACTGTATTTTTGTCGATTTTTATTGAATTTGAACTATATTTCAACGTTTTTTGATGGTTCTGAGCCACCAAACACACTTAAAGCATGCAGAATCGACTCAGAATAGGAAAAGGAGACGTTTAGGTCAATTTTATGCATTCTGGCGTTCGTAGATACAAGAAAACTGTTAAAATTCTTCAGAAACGTCACTTTTGAAGTGTTTTCTTGTACTTTTAAGCCACTCAGATACCCAACGGGCTCGGAAAGTGCAACGAAACCATCAAATTTTAGCTAGAAACTGTATTTTTGTCGATTTTTATTGAATTTGAACTATATTTCAACGTTTCTTGATGGTTCTGAGCCACCAAACACACTTAAAGCATGCAGAATCGACTCAGAATAGGAAAAGGAGACGTTTAGGTCAATTTTATGCATTCTGGCGTTCGTAGATACAAGAAAACTGTTAAAATTCTTCAGAAACGTCACTTTTGAAGTGTTTTCTTGTACTTTTAAGCCACTCAGATACCCTACGGGCTCGGAAAGTACAACGAAACCATCAAATTTTAGCTAGAAACTGTATTTTTGTCGATTTTTATTGAATTTGAACTATATTTCAAAGTTTTTTGATGATTCTGAGCCACCAAACACACTTAAAGCATGCAGAATCGACTCAGAATAGGAAAAGGAGACGTTTAGGTCAATTTTATGCATTCTGGCGTTCGTAGATACAAGAAAACTGTTAAAATTCTTCAGAAACGTCACTTTTGAAGTGTTTTCTTGTACTTTTAAGCCACTCAGATACCCTACGGGCTCGGAAAGTGCAACGAAACCATCAAATTTTAGCTAGAAACTGTATTTTTGTCGATTTTTATTGAATTTGAACTATATTTCAACGTTTTTTGATGGTTCTGAGCCACCAAACACACTTAAAGCATGCAGAATCGACTCAGAATAGGAAAAGGAGACGTTTAGGTCAATTTTATGCATTCTGGCGTTCGTAGATACAAGAAAACTGTTAAAATTCTTCAGAAACGTCACTTTTGAAGTGTTTTCTTGTACTTTTAAGCCACTCAGATACCCTACGGGCTCGGAAAGTGCAACGAAACCATCAAATTTTAGCTAGAAACTGTATTTTTGTCGATTTTTATTGAATTTGAACTATATTTCAACGTTTTTTGATGGTTCTGAGCCACCAAACACACTTAAAGCATGCAGAATCGACTCAGAATAGGAAAAGGAGACGTTTAGGTCAATTTTATGCATTCTGGCGTTCGTAGATACAAGAAAACTGTTAAAATTCTTCAGAAACGTCACTTTTGAAGTGTTTTCTTGTACTTTTAAGCCACTCAGATACCCTACGGGCTCGGAAAGTGCAACGAAACCATCAAATTTTAGCTAGAAACTGTATTTTTGTCGATTTTTATTGAATTTGAACTATATTTCAACGTTTTTTGATGGTTCTGAGCCACCAAACACACTTAAAGCATGCAGAATCGACTCAGAATAGGAAAAGGAGACGTTTAGGTCAATTTTATGCATTCTGGCGTTCGTAGATACAAGAAAACTGTTAAAATTCTTCAGAAACTTCACTTTTGAAGTGTTTTCTTGTACTTTTAAGCCACTCAGATACCCTACGGGCTCGGAAAGTGCAACGAAACCATCAAATTTTAGCTAGAAACTGTATTTTTGTCGATTTTTATTGAATTTGAACTATATTTCAACGTTTTTTGATGGTTCTGAGCCACCAAACACACTTAAAGCATGCAGAATCGACTCAGAATAGGAAAAGGAGACGTTTAGGTCAATTTTATGCATTCTGGCGTTCGTAGATACAAGAAAACTGTTAAAATTCTTCAGAAACGTCACTTTTGAAGTGTTTTCTTGTACTTTTAAGCCACTCAGATACCCTACGGGCTCGGAAAGTGCAACGAAACCATCAAATTTTAGCTAGAAACTGTATTTTTGTCGATTTTTATTGAATTTGAACTATATTTCAACGTTTTTTGATGGTTCTGAGCCACCAAACACACTTAAAGCATGCAGAATCGACTCAGAATAGGAAATGGAGACGTTTAGGTCAATTTTATGCATTCTGGCGTTCGTAGATACAAGAAAACTGTTAAAATTCTTCAGAAACGTCACTTTTGAAGTGTTTTCTTGTACTTTTAAGCCACTCAGATACCCTACGGGCTCGGAAAGTGCAACGAAACCATCAAATTTTAGCTAGAAACTGTATTTTTGTCGATTTTTATTGAATTTGAACTATATTTCAACGTTTTTTGATGGTTCTGAGCCACCAAACACACTTAAAGCATGCAGAATCGACTCAGAATAGGAAAAGGAGACGTTTAGGTCAATTTTATGCATTCTGGCGTTCGTAGATACAAGAAAACTGTTAAAATTCTTCAGAAACGTCACTTTTGAAGTGTTTTCTTGTACTTTTAAGCCACTCAGATACCCTACGGGCTCGGAAAGTGCAACGAAACCATCAAATTTTAGCTAGAAACTGTATTTTTGTCGATTTTTATTGAATTTGAACTATATTTCAACGTTTTTTGATGGTTCTGAGCCACCAAACACACTTAAAGCATGCAGAATCGACTCAGAATAGGAAAAGGAGACGTTTAGGTCAATTTTATGCATTCTGGCGTTCGTAGATACAAGAAAACTGTTAAAATTCTTCAGAAACGTCACTTTTGAAGTGTTTTCTTGTACTTTTAAGCCACTCAGATACTCTACGGGCTCGGAAAGTGCAACGAAACCATCAAATTTTAGCTAGAAACTGTATTTTTGTCGATTTTTATTGAATTTGAACTATATTTCAACGTTTTTTGATGGTTCTGAGCCACCAAACACACTTAAAGCATGCAGAATCGACTCAGAATAGGAAAAGGAGACGTTTAGGTCAATTTTATGCATTCTGGCGTTCGTAGATACAAGAAAACTGTTAAAATTCTTCAGAAACGTCACTTTTGAAGTGTTTTCTTGTACTTTTAAGCCACTCAGATACCCTACGGGCTCGGAAATGGCAACGAAACCATCAAATTTTAGCTAAAGACTGTATTTTTGTCGATTTTTATTGAATTTGAACTATATTTCAACGTTTTTTGATGGTTCTGAGCCACCAAACACACTTAGAGCATGCAGAATCGACTCAGAATAGGAAAAGGAGACGTTTAGGTCAATTTTATGCATTCTGGCGTTCGTAGATACAAGAAAACTGTTAAAATTCTTCAGAAACGTCACTTTTGAAGTGTTTTCTTGTACTTTTAAGCCACTCAGATACCCTACGGGCTCGGAAAGTGCAACGAAACCATCAAATTTTAGCTAGAAACTGTATTTTTGTCGATTTTTATTGAATTTGAACTATATTTCAACGTTTTTTGATGGTTCTGAGCCACCAAACACACTTAAAGCATGCAGAATCGACTCAGAATAGGAAAAGGAGACGTTTAGGTCAATTTTATGCATTCTGGCGTTCGTAGATACAAGAAAACTGTTAAAATTCTTCAGAAAAGTCACTTTTGAAGTGTTTTCTTGTACTTTTAAGCCACTCAGATACCCTACGGGCTCGGAAAGTGCAACGAAACCATCAAATTTTAGCTAGAAACTGTATTTTTGTCGATTTTTATTGAATTTCAACTATATTTCAACGTTTTTTGATGGTTCTGAGCCACCAAACACACTTAAAGCATGCAGAATCGACTCAGAATAGGAAAAGGAGACGTTTAGGTCAATTTTATGCATTCTGGCGTTCGTAGATACAAGAAAACTGTTAAAATTCTTCAGAAACGTCACTTTTGAAGTGTTTTCTTGTACTTTTAAGCCACTCAGATACCCTACGGGCTCGGAAAGTGCAACGAAACCATCAAATTTTAGCTAGAAACTGTATTTTTGTCGATTTTTATTGAATTTGAACTATATTTCAACGTTTTTTGATGGTTCTGAGCCACCAAACACACTTAAAGCATGCAGAATCGACTCAGAATAGGAAAAGGAGACGTTTAGGTCAATTTTATGCATTCTGGCGTTCGTAGATACAAGAAAACTGTTAAAATTCTTCAGAAACGTCACTTTTGAAGTGTTTTTCTTGTACTTTTAAGCCACTCAGATACCCTACGGGCTCGGAAAGTGCAACGAAACCATCAAATTTTAGCTAGAAACTGTATTTTTGTCGATTTTTATTGAATTTGAACTATATTTCAACGTTTTTTGATGGTTCTGAGCCACCAAACACACTTAAAGCATGCAGAATCGACTCAGAATAGGAAAAGGAGACGTTTAGGTCAATTTTATGCATTCTGGCGTTCGTAGATACAAGAAAACTGTTAAAATTCTTCAGAAACGTCACTTTTGAAGTGTTTTCTTGTACTTTTAAGCCACTCAGATACCCTACGGGCTCGGAAAGTGCAACGAAACCATCAAATTTTAGCTAGAAACTGTATTTTTGTCGATTTTTATTGAATTTGAACTATATTTCAACGTTTTTTGATGGTTCTGAGCCACCAAACACACTTAAAGCATGCAGAATCGACTCAGAATAGGAAAAGCAGACGTTTAGGTCAATTTTATGCATTCTGGCGTTCGTAGATACAAGAAAACTGTTAAAATTCTTCAGAAACGTCACTTTTGAAGTGTTTTCTTGTACTTTTAAGCCACTCAGATACCCTACGGGCTCGGAAAGTGCAACGAAACCATCAAATTTTAGCTAGAAACTGTATTTTTGTCGATTTTTATTGAATTTGAACTATATTTCAACGTTTTTTGATGGTTCTGAGCCACCAAACACACTTAAAGCATGCAGAATTGACTCAGAATAGGAAAAGGAGACGTTTAGGTCAATTTTATGCATTCTGGCGTTCGTTGATACAAGAAAACTGTTAAAATTCTTCAGAAACGTCACTTTTGAAGTGTTTTCTTGTACTTTTAAGCCACTCAGATACCCTACGGGCTCGGAAAGTGCAACGAAACCATCAAATTTTAGCTAGAAACTGTATTTTTGTCGATTTTTATTGAATTTGAACTATATTTCAACGTTTTTTGATGGTTCTGAGCCACCAAACACACTTAAAGCATGCAGAATCGACTCAGAATAGGAAAAGGAGACGTTTAGGTCAATTTTATGCATTCTGGCGTTCGTAGATACAAGAAAACTGTTAAAATTCTTCAGAAACGTCACTTTTGAAGTGTTTTCTTGTACTTTTAAGCCACTCAGATACCCTACGGGTTCGGAAAGTGCAACGAAACCATCAAATTTTAGCTAGAAACTGTATTTTTGTCGATTTTTATTGAATTTGAACTATATTTCAACGTTTTTTGATGGTTCTGAGCCACCAAACACACTTAAAGCATGCAGAATCGACACAGAATAGGAAAAGGAGACGTTTAGGTCAATTTTATGCATTCTGGCGTTCGTAGATACAAGAAAATTGTTAAAATTCTTCAGAAACATCACTTTTGAAGTGTTTTCTTGTACTTTTAAGCCACTCAGATACCCTACGGGCTCGGAAAGTGCAACGAAACCATCAAATTTTAGCTAGAAACTGTATTTTTGTCGATTTTTATTGAATTTGAACTATATTTCAACGTTTTTTGATGGTTCTGAGCCACCAAACACACTTAAAGCATGCAGAATCGACTCAGAATAGGAAAAGGAGACGTTTAGGTCAATTTTATGCATTCTGGCGTTCGTAGATACAAGAAAACTGTTAAAATTCTTCAGAAACGTCACTTTTGAAGTGTTTTCTTGTACTTTTAAGCCACTCAGATACCGTACGGGCTCGGAAAGTGCAACGAAACCATAAAATTTTAGCTAGAAACTGTATTTTTGTCGATTTTTATTGAATTTTGAACTATATTTCAAAGTTTTTTGATGGTTCTGAGCACCAAACACACTTAAAGCATGCAGAATCGACTCAGAATAGGAAAAGGAGACGTTTAGGTCAATTTTATGCATTCTGGCGTTCGTAGATACAAGAAAACTGTTAAAATTCTTCAGAAACGTCACTTTTGAAGTGTTTTCTTGTACTTTTAAGCCACTCAGATACCCTACGGGCTCGGAAAGTGCAACGAAACCATCAAATTTTAGCTAGAAACTATATTTTTGTCGATTTTTATTGAATTTGAACTATATTTCAACGTTTTTTGATGGTTCTGAGCCACCAAACACACTTAAAGCATGCAGAATCGACTCAGAATAGGAAAAGGAGACGTTTAGGTCAATTTTATGCATTCTGGCGTTCGTAGATACAAGAAAACTGTTAAAATTCTTCAGGAACGTCACTTTTGAAGTGTTTTCTTGTACTTTTAAGCCACTCAGATACCCTACGGGCTCGGAAAGTGCAACGAAACCATCAAATTTTAGCTAGAAATTGTATTTTTGTCGATTTTTATTGAATTTGAACTATATTTCAACGTTTTTTGATGGTTCTGAGCCACCAAACACACTTAAAGCATGCAGATTCGACTCAGAATAGGAAAAGGAGACGTTTAGGTCAATTTTATGCATTCTGGCGTTCGTAGATACAAGAAAACTGTTAAAATTCTTCAGAAACGTCACTTTTGAAGTGTTTTCTTGTACCTTTAAGCCACTCAGATACCCTACGGGCTCGGAAAGTGCAACGAAACCATCAAATTTCAGCTAGAAACTGTATTTTTGTCGATTTTTATTGAATTTGAACTATATTTCAACGTTTTTTGATGGTTCTGAGCCACCAAACACACTTAAAGCATGCAGAATCGACTCAGAATAGGAAAAGGAGACGTTTAGGTCAATTTTATGCATTCTGGCGTTCGTAGATACAAGAAAACTGTTAAAATTCTTCAGAAACGTCACTTTTGAAGTGTTTTCTTGTACTTTTAAGCCACTCAGATACCCTACGGGCTCGGAAAGTGCAACGAAACCATCAAATTTTAGCTAGATACTGTATTTTTGTCGATTTTTATTGAATTTGAACTATATTTCAACGTTTTTTGATGGTTCTGAGCCACCAAACACACTTAAAGCATGCAGAATCGACTCAGAATAGGAAAAGGAGACGTTTAGGTCAATTTTATGCATTCTGGCGTTCGTAGATACAAGAAAACTGTTAAAATTCTTCAGAAACGTCACTTTTGAAGTGTTTTCTTGTACTTTTAAGCCACTCAGATACCCTACGGGCTCGGAAAGTGCAACGAAACCATCAAATTTTAGCTAGAAACTGTATTTTTGTCGATTTTTATTGAATTTGAACTATATTTCAACGTTTTTTGATGGTTCTGAGCCACCAAACACACTTAAAGCATGCAGAATCGACTCAGAATAGGAAAAGGAGACGTTTAGGTCAATTTTATGCATTCTGGCGTTCGTAGATACAAGAAAACCGTTAAAATTCTTCAGAAACGTCACTTTTGAAGTGTTTTCTTGTACTTTTAAGCCACTCAGATACCCTACGGGCTCGGAAAGTGCAACGAAACCATCAAATTTTAGCTAGAAACTGTATTTTTGTCGATTTTTATTGAATTTGAACTATATTTCAACGTTTTTTGATGGTTCTGAGCCACCAAACACACTTAAAGCATGCAGAATCGACTCAGAATAGGAAAAGGAGACGTTTAGGTCAATTTTATGCATTCTGGCGTTCGTAGATACAAGAAAACTGTTAAAATTCTTCAGAAACGTCACTTTTGAAGTGTTTTCTTGTACTTTTAAGCCACTCAGATACCCTACGGGCTCGGAAAGTGCAACGAAACCATCAAATTTTAGCTAGAAACTGTATTTTTGTCGATTTTTATTGAATTGGAACTATATTTCAACGTTTTTTGATGGTTCTGAGCCACCAAACACACTTAAAGCATGCAGAATCGACTCAGAATAGGAAAAGGAGACGTTTAGGTCAATTTTATGCATTCTGGCGTTCGTAGATACAAGAAAACTGTTAAAATTCTTCAGAAACGTCACTTTTGAAGTGTTTTCTTGTACTTTTAAGACACTCAGATACCCTACGGACTCGGAAAGTGCAACGAAACCATCAAATTTTAGCTAGAAACTGTATTTTTGTCGATTTTTATTGAATTTGAACTATATTTCAACGTTTTTTGATGGTTCTGAGCCACCAAACACACTTAAAGCATGCAGAATCGACTCAGAATAGGAAAAGGAGACGTTTAGGTCAATTTTATGCATTCTGGCGTTCGTAGATACAAGAAAACTGTTAAAATTCTTCAGAAACGTCACTTTTGAAGTGTTTTCTTGTACTTTTAAGCCACTCAGATACCCTACGGGCTCGGAAAGTGCAACGAAACCATCAAATTTTAGCTAGAAACTGTATTTTTGTCGATTTTTATTGAATTTGAACTATATTTCAACGTTTTTTGATGGTTCTGAGCCACCAAACACACTTAAAGCATGCAGAATCGACTCAGAATAGGAAAAGGAGACGTTTAGGTCAATTTTATGCATTCTGGCGTACGTAGATACAAGAAAACTGTTAAAATTCTTCAGAAACGTCACTTTTGAAGTGTTTTCTTGTACTTTTAAGCCACTCAGATACCCACGGGCTCGGAAAGTGCAACGAAACCATCAAATTTTAGCTAGAAACTGTATTTTTGTCGATTTTTATTGAATTTGAACTATATTTCAACGTTTTTTGATGGTTCTGAGCCACCAAACACACTTAAAGCATGCAGAATCGACTCAGAATAGGAAAAGGAGACGTTTAGGTCAATTTTATGCATTCTGGCGTTCGTAGATACAAGAAAACTGTTAAAATTCTTCAGAAACGTCATTTTTCAAGTGTTTTCTTGTACTTTTAAGCCACTCAGATACCCTACGGGCTCGGAAAGTGCAACGAAACCATCGAATTTTAGCTAGAAACTGTATTTTTGTCGATTTTTATTGAATTTGAACTATATTTCAACGTTTTTTGATGGTTCTGAGCCACCAAACACACTTAAAGCATGCAGAATCGACTCAGAATAGGAAAAGGAGACGTTTAGGTCAAATTTGTGCATTCTGGCGTTCATAGATACAAGAAAACTGTTAAAATTCTTCAGAAACGTCACTTTTGAAGTGTTTTCTTGTACTTTTAAGCCACTCAGATACCCTACGGGCTCGGAAAGTGCAACGAAACCATCAAATTTTAGCTAGAAACTGTATTTTTGTCGATTTTTATTGAATTTGAACTATATTTCAACGTTTTTTGATGGTTCTGAGCCACCAAACACACTTAAAGCATGCAGAATCGACTCAGAATAGGAAAAGGAGACGTTTAGGTCAATTTTATGCATTCTGGCGTTCGTAGATACAAGAAAACTGTTAAAATTCTTCAGAAACGTCACTTTTGAAGTGTTTTCTTGTACTTTTAAGCCACTCAGATACCCTACGGGCTCGGAAAGTGCAACGAAACCATCAAATTTTAGCTAGAAACTGTATTTTTGTCGATTTTTATTGAATTTGAACTATATTTCAACGTTTTTTGATGGTTCTGAGCCACCAAACACACTTAAAGCATGCAGAATCGACTCAGAATAGGAAAAGGAGACGTTTAGGTCAATTTTATGCATTCTGGCGTTCGTAGATACAAGAAAACTGTTAAAATTCTTCAGAAACGTCACTTTTGAAGTGTTTTCTTGTACTTTTAAGCCACTCAGATACCCTACGGGCTCGGAAAGTGCAACGAAACCATCAAATTTTAGCTAGAAACTGTATTTTTGTCGATTTTTATTGAATTTGAACTATATTTCAACGTTTTTTGATGGTTCTGAGCCACCAAACACACTTAAAGCATGCAGAATCGACTCAGAATAGGAAAAGGAGACGTTTAGGTCAATTTTATGCATTCTGGCGTTCGTAGATACAAGAAAACTGTTAAAATTCTTCAGAAACGTCACTTTTGAAGTGTTTTCTTGTACTTTTAAGCCACTCAGATACCCTACGGGCTCGGAAAGTGCAACGAAACCATCAAATTTTAGCTAGAAACTGTATTTTTGTCGATTTTTATTGAATTTGAACTATATTTCAACGTTTTTTGATGGTTCTGAGCCACCAAACACACTTAAAGCATGCAGAATCGACTCAGAATAGGAAAAGGAGACGTTTAGGTCAATTTTATGCATTCTGGCGTTCGTAGATACAAAAAAACTGTTAAAATTCTTCAGAAACGTCACTTTTGAAGTGTTTTCTTGTACTTTTAAGCCACTCAGATACCCTACGGGCTCGGAAAGTGCAACGAAACCATCAAATTTTAGCTAGAAACTGTATTTTTGTCGATTTTTATTGAATTTGAACTATATTTCAACGTTTTTTGATGGTTCTGAGCCACCAAACACACTTAAAGCATGCAGAATCGACTCAGAATAGGAAAAGGAGACGTTTAGGTCAATTTTATGCATTCTGGCGTACGTAGATACAAGAAAACTGTTAAAATTCTTCAGAAACGTCACTTTTGAAGTGTTTTCTTGTACTTTTAAGCCACTCAGATACCCTACGGGTTCGGAAAGTGCAACTAAACCATCAAATTTTAGCTAGAAACTGTATTTTTGTCGATTTTTATTGAATTTGAACTATATTTCAAGGTTTTTTGATGGTTCTGAGCCACCAAACACACTTAAAGCATGCAGAATCGACTCAGAATAGGAAAAGGAGACGTTTAGGTCAATTTTATGCATTCTGGCGTTCGTAGATACAAGAAAACCGTTAAAATTCTTCAGAAACGTCACTTTTGAAGTGTTTTCTTGTACTTTTAAGCCACTCAGATACCCTACGGGCTCGGAAAGTGCAACGAAACCATCAAATTTTAGCTAGAAACTGTATTTTTGTCGATTTTTATTGAATTTGAACTATATTTCAACGTTTTTTGATGGTTCTGAGCCACCAAACACACTTAAAGCATGCAGAATCGACTCAGAATAGGAAAAGGAGACGTTTAGGTCAATTTTATGCATTCTGGCGTTCGTAGATACAAGAAAACTGTTAAAATTCTTCAGAAACGTCACTTTTGAAGTGTTTTCTTGTACTTTTAAGCCACTCAGATACCCTACGGGCTCGGAAAGTGCAACGAAACCATCAAATTTTAGCTAGAAACTGTATTTTTGTCGATTTTTATTGAATTTGAACTATATTTCAACGTTTTTTGATGGTTCTGAGCCACCAAACACACTTAAAGCATGCAGAATCGACTCAGAATAGAAAAAGGAGACGTTTAGGTCAATTTTATGCATTCTGGCGTTCGTAGATACAAGAAAACTGTTAAAATTCTTCAGAAACGTCACTTTTGAAGTGTTTTCTTGTACTTTTAAGCCACTCAGATACCCAACGGGCTCGGAAAGTGCAACGAAACCATCAAATTTTAGCTAGAAACTGTATTTTTGTCGATTTTTATTGAATTTGAACTATATTTCAACGTTTTTTGATGGTTCTGAGCCACCAAACACACTTAAAGCATGCAGAATCGACTCAGAATAGGAAAAGGAGACGTTTAGGTCAATTTTGTGCATTCTGGCGTTCATAGATACAAGAAAACTGTTAAAATTCTTCAGAAACGTCACTTTTGAAGTGTTTTCTTGTACTTTTAAGCCACTCAGATACCCGACGGGCTCGGAAAGTGCAACGAAACCATCAAATTTTAGCTAGAAACTGTATTTTTGTCGATTTTTATTGAATTTGAACTATATTTCAACGTTTTTTGATGGTTCTGAGCCACCAAACACACTTAAAGCATGCAGAATCGACTCAGAATAGGAAAAGGAGACGTTTAGGTCAATTTTATGCATTCTGGCGTTCGTAGATACAAGAAAACTGTTAAAATTCTTCAGAAACGTCACTTTTGAAGTGTTTTCTTGTACTTTTAAGCCACTCAGATACCCTACGGGCTCGGAAAGTGCAACGAAACCATCAAATTTTAGCTAGAAACTGTATTTTTGTCGATTTTTATTGAATTTGAACTATATTTCAACGTTTTTTGATGGTTCTGAGCCACCAAACACACTTAAAGCATGCAGAATCGACTCAGAATAGGAAAAGGAGACGTTTAGGTCAATTTTATGCATTCTGGCGTTCGTAGATACAAGAAAACTGTTAAAATTCTTCAGAAACGTCACTTTTGAAGTGTTTTCTTGTACTTTTAAGCCACTCAGATACCCTACGGGCTCGGAAAGTGCAACGAAACCATCAAATTTTAGCTAGAAACTGTATTTTTGTCGATTTTTATTGAATTTGAACTATATTTCAACGTTTTTTGATGGTTCTGAGCCACCAAACACACTTAAAGCATGCAGAATCGACTCAGAATAGGAAAAGGAGACGTTTAGGTCAATTTTATGCATTCTGTCGTTCGTAGGTACAAGAAAACTGTTAAAATTCTTCAGAAACGTCACTTTTGAAGTGTTTTCTTGTACTTTTAAGCCACTCAGATACCCTACGGGCTCGGAAAGTGCAACGAAACCATCAAATTTTAGCTAGAAACTGTATTTTTGTCGATTTTTATTGAATTGGAACTATATTTCAACATTTTTTGATGGTTCTGAGCCACCAAACACACTTAAAGCATGCAGAATCGACTCAGAATAGGAAAAGGAGACGTTTAGGTCAATTTTATGCATTCTGGCGTTCGTAGATACAAGAAAACTGTTAAAATTCTTCAGAAACGTCACTTTTGAAGTGTTTTCTTGTACTTTTAAGCCACTCAGATACCCTACGGGCTCGGAAAGTGCAACGAAACCATCAAATTTTAGCTAGAAACTGTATTTTTGTCGATTTTTATTGAATTTGAACTACATTTCAACGTTTTTTGATGGTTCTGAGCCACCTAACACACTTAAAGCATGCAGAATCGACTCAGAATAGGAAAAGGAGACGTTTAGGTCAATTTTATGCATTCTGGCGTTCGTAGATACAAGAAAACTGTTAAAATTCTTCAGAAACGTCACTTTTGAAGTGTTTTCTTGTACTTTTAAGCCACTCAGATACCCAACGGGCTCGGAAAGTGCAACGAAACCATCAAATTTTAGCTAGAAACTGTATTTTTGTCGATTTTTATTGAATTTGAACTATATTTCAACGTTTTTTGATGGTTCTGAGCCACCAAACACACTTAAAGCATGCAGAATCGACTCAGAATAGGAAAAGGAGACGTTTAGGTCAATTTTATGCATTCTGGCGTTCGTAGATACAAGAAAACTGTTAAAATTCTTCAGAAACGTCACTTTTGAAGTGTTTTCTTGTACTTTTAAGCCACTCAGATACCCTACGGGCTCGGAAAGTGCAACGAAACCATCAAATTTTAGCTAGAAACTGTATTTTTGTCGATTTTTATTGAATTTGAACTATATTTCAACGTTTTTTGATGGTTCTGAGCCACCAAACACACTTAAAGCATGCAGAATCGACTCAGAATAGGAAAAGGAGACGTTTAGGTCAATTTTATGCATTCTGGCGTTCGTAGATACAAGAAAACTGTTAAAATTCTTCAGAAACGTCACTTTTGAAGTGTTTTCTTGTACTTTTAAGCCACTCAGATACCCTACGGGCTCGGAAAGTGCAACGAAACCATCAAATTTTAGCTAGAAACTGTATTTTTGTCGATTTTTATTGAATTTGAACTATATTTCAACGTTTTTTGATGGTTCTGAGCCACCAAACACACTTAAAGCATGCAGAATCGACTCAGAATAGGAAAAGGAGACGTTTAGGTCAATTTTATGCATTCTGGCGTTCGTAGATACAAGAAAGCTGTTAAAATTCTTCAGAAACGTCACTTTTGAAGTGTTTTCTTGTACTTTTAAGCCACTCAGATACCCTACGGGCTCGGAAAGTGCAACGAAACCATCAAATTTTAGCTAGAAACTGTATTTTTGTCGATTTTTATTGAATTTGAACTATATTTCAACGTTTTTTGATGGTTCTGAGCCACCAAACACACTTAAAGCATGCAGAATCGACTCAGAATAGGAAAAGGAGACGTTTAGGTCAATTTTATGCATTCTGGCGTTCGTAGATACAAGAAAACTGTTAAAATTCTTCAGAAACGTCACTTTTGAAGTGTTTTCTTGTACTTTTAAGCCACTCAGATACCCTACGGGCTCGGAAAGTGCAACGAAACCATCAAATTTTAGCTAGAAACTGTATTTTTGTCGATTTTTATTGAATTTGAACTATATTTCAACGTTTTTTGATGGTTCTGAGCCACCAAACACACTTAAAGCATGCAGAATCGACTCAGAATAGGAAAAGGAGACGTTTAGGTCAATTTTATGCATTCTGGCGTTCGTAGATACAAGAAAACTGTTAAAATTCTTCAGAAACTTCACTTTTGAAGTGTTTTCTTGTACTTTTAAGCCACTCAGATACCCTACGGGCTCGGAAAGTGCAACGAAACCATCAAATTTTAGCTAGAAACTGTATTTTTGTCGATTTTTATTGAATTTGAACTATATTTCAACGTTTTTTGATGGTTCTGAGCCACCAAACACACTTAAAGCATGCACAATCGACTCAGAATAGGAAAAGGAGACGTTTAGGTCAATTTTATGCATTCTGGCGTTCGTAGATACAAGAAAACTGTTAAAATTCTTCAGAAACGTCACTTTTGAAGTGTTTTCTTGTACTTTTAAGCCACTCAGATACCCTATGGGCTCGGAAAGTGCAACGAAACCATCAAATTTTAGCTAGAAACTGTATTTTTGTCGATTTTTATTGAATTTGAACTATATTTCAACGTTTTTTGATGGTTCTGAGCCACCAAACACACTTAAAGAATGCAGAATCGACTCAGAATAGGAAAAGGAGACGTTTAGGTCAATTTTATGCATATTGGCGTTCGTAGATACAAGAAAACTGTTAAAATTCTTCAGAAACGTCACTTTTGAAGTGTTTTCTTGTACTTTTAAGCCACTCAGATACCCTACGGGCTCGGAAAGTGCAACGAAACCATCAAATTTTAGCTAGAAACTGTATTTTTGTCGATTTTTATTGAATTTGAACTATATTTCAACGTTTTTTGATGGTTCTGAGCCACCAAACACACTTAAAGCATGCAGAATCGACTCAGAATAGGAAAAGGAGACGTTTAGGTCAATTTTATGCATTCTGGCGTTCGTAGATACAAGAAAACTGTTAAAATTCTTCAGAAACGTCACTTTTGAAGTGTTTTCTTGTACTTTTAAGCCACTCAGATACCCTACGGGCTCGGAAAGTGCAACGAAACCATCAAATTTTAGCTAGAAACTGTATTTTTGTCGATTTTTATTGAATTTGAACTATATTTCAACGTTTTTTGATGGTTCTGAGCCACCAAACACACTTAAAGCATGCAGAATCGACTCAGAATAGGAAAAGGAGACGTTTAGGTCAATTTTATGCATTCTGGCGTTCGTAGATACAAGAAAACTGTTAAAATTCTTCAGAAACGTCACTTTTGAAGTGTTTTCTTGTACTTTTAAGCCACTCAGATACCCTATGGGCTCGGAAAGTGCAACGAAACCATCAAATTTTAGCTAGAAACTGTATTTTTGTCGATTTTTATTGAATTTGAACTATATTTCAACGTTTTTTGATGGTTCTGAGCCACCAAACACACTTAAAGAATGCAGAATCGACTCAGAATAGGAAAAGGAGACGTTTAGGTCAATTTTATGCATATTGGCGTTCGTAGATACAAGAAAACTGTTAAAATTCTTCAGAAACGTCACTTTTGAAGTGTTTTCTTGTACTTTTAAGCCACTCAGATACCCTACGGGCTCGGAAAGTGCAACGAAACCATCAAATTTTAGCTAGAAACTGTATTGTTGTCGATTTTTATTGAATTTGAACTATATTTCAACGTTTTTTGATGGTTCTGAGCCACCAAACACACTTAAAGCATGCAGAATCGACTCAGAATAGGAAAAGGAGACGTTTAGGTCAATTTTATGCATTCTGGCGTTCGTAGATACAAGAAAACTGTTAAAATTCTTCAGAAACGTCACTTTTGAAGTGTTTTCTTGTACTTTTAAGCCACTCAGATACCCTACGGGCTCGGAAAGTGCAACGAAACCATCAAATTTTAGCTAGAAACTGTATTTTGTCGATTTTTATTGAATTTGAACTATATTTCAACGTTTTTTGATGGTTCTGAGCCACCAAACACACTTAAAGCATGCAGAATCGACTCAGAATAGGAAAAGGAGACGTTTAGGTCAATTTTATGCATTCTGGCGTTCGTAGATACAAGAAAACTGTTAAAATTCTTCAGAAACGTCACTTTTGAAGTGTTTTCTTGTACTTTTAAGCCACTCAGATACCCTATGGGCTCGGAAAGTGCAACGAAACCATCAAATTTTAGCTAGAAACTGTATTTTTGTCGATTTTTATTGAATTTGAACTATATTTCAACGTTTTTTGATGGTTCTGAGCCACCAAACACACTTAAAGCATGCAGAATCGACTCAGAATAGGAAAAGGAGACGTTTAGGTCAATTTTATGCATTCTGGCGTTCGTAGATACAAGAAAACTGTTAAAATTCTTCAGAAACGTCACTTTTCAAGTGTTTTCTTGTACTTTTAAGCCACTCAGATACCCTACGGGCTCGGAAAGTGCAACGAAACCTTCAAATTTTAGCTAGAAACTGTATTTTTGTCGATTTTTATTGAATTTGAACTATATTTCAACGTTTTTTGATGGTTCTGAGCCACCAAACACACTTAAAGCATGCAGAATCGACTCAGAATAGGAAAAGGAGACGTTTAGGTCAATTTTATGCATTCTGGCGTTCGTAGATACAAGAAAACTGTTAAAATTCTTCAGAAACGTCACTTTTGAAGTGTTTTCTTGTACTTTTAAGCCACTCAGATACCCTACGGGCTCGGAAAGTGCAACGAAACCATCAAATTTTAGCTAGAAACTGTATTTTTGTCGATTTTTATTGAATTTGAACTATATTTCAACGTTTTTTGATGGTTCTGAGCCACCAAACACACTTAAAGCATGCAGAATCGACTCAGAATAGGAAAAGGAGACGTTTAGGTCAATTTTATGCATTCTGGCGTTCGTAGATACAAGAAAACTGTTAAAATTCTTCAGAAACGTCACTTTTGAAGTGTTTTCTTGTACTTTTAAGCCACTCAGATACCCTACGGGCTCGGAAAGTGCAACGAAACCATCAAATTTTAGCTAGAAACTGTATTTTTGTCGATTTTTATTGAATTTGAACTATATTTCAACGTTTTTTGATGGTTCTGAGCCACCAAACACACTTAAAGCATGCACAATCGACTCAGAATAGGAAAAGGAGACGTTTAGGTCAATTTTATGCATTCTGGCGTTCGTAGATACAAGAAAACTGTTAAAATTCTTCAGAAACGTCACTTTTGAAGTGTTTTCTTGTACTTTTAAGCCACTCAGATACCCTATGGGCTCGGAAAGTGCAACGAAACCATCAAATTTTAGCTAGAAACTGTATTTTTGTCGATTTTTATTGAATTTGAACTATATTTCAACGTTTTTTGATGGTTCTGAGCCACCAAACACACTTAAAGCATGCAGAATCGACTCAGAATAGGAAAAGGAGACGTTTAGGTCAATTTTATGCATTCTGGCGTTCGTAGATACAAGAAAACTGTTAAAATTCTTCAGAAACGTCACTTTTGAAGTGTTTTCTTGTACTTTTAAGCCACTCAGATACCCTACGGGCTCGGAAAGTGCAACGAAACCATCAAATTTTAGCTAGAAACTGTATTTTTGTCGATTTTTATTGAATTTGAACTATATTTCAACGTTTTTTGATGGTTCTGAGCCACCAAACACACTTATATATTGATGATATCAATGAACACTCAGTTGAAACTACAAAACTTTCTTCTGAATTACCTAAAAACTTTCCCAATATTTCTCAATATGTCAGGACCTATAATAAAAATGACACAACACAACATGGTGTCGCATCTAATCTGCGTGTCTCATCCAATCAGCAAAGAAATACTCAGATAAAATCTAGGAAAAAATTTATTTCCTGCAACCAGAATCTTCTTACGGGGGCTAGAGCCAAACTTCATCCCGTTGATAAACACTGCTGGATTTATGTATCAAATCTAAGTCCATCGCAAACTGTCCAAGATATCCTTGATGTCCTACACGAACTTGATAGTGAAGCCAATTTTATTGTCGAAAAACCTGAACATCTTAACAAAAGAAGTACGTCTAGTGTGTTCACAATACGAGCTCCTCTCATACATCAAACTGTTCTACTGACTCCTGACTTCTGGCCAGCAAATACGTATGTAAATAAATATTTCCTGCCGCGTATGAAACAAAATTTTCCCCAAACCAATCTCAATCCTTTAACTACGTAAATTGTGTACAAACTAATAATAATAATTTTAATCTTAACAGAGAATGTAAAAGGCTCATATTCTTTCATATGAATGTAAGATCTCTAGTCAACAAATTTGATATCTTTAGAAACTTCGTTCTTCAAAATCCCCTCTCTGTTTTTGCCGTAACAGAGACATGGCTTCAGCCACTTATATTAGACTCTATAATTTCTATTCCTAATTATAACATGATACGTAAAGATCGTCCATCTAGAGGAGGTGGGTTAGCATTATATGTACCAGCAATGTTTAACTTTACAGTTATTGATATACCTATTAATATTCCAACTGATTTAGAATTCCTATTTGTCAAAACCATTGTTAAAAAAGAAATTTTAATTATTGGTGTGATTTATAAACCCCCAAAAATTCATTATTCTTGTTTTGCTGTCTTAGAAGATATTTTTAATTTTCTAGCAATTAATAACTACGTCAACATTATTCTCCTTGGCGATTTTAACGCAGATTTACTTGTAGATGACCGTGATTCAAATTATTTGTTAAATCTCATGAATAACTATAATTTCTCTCAATTAATTGACTCTCCAACACGTGTTACTTCTACGAGTGAATCGTTATTAGATTTAATATTTATTAGTCCTAATATTCTTTGCTATAATAGCTGCGTTCATGATTGTTGCCTATCAGAGCACAACATAATTTCATGTGAACTAGCGCTAGATTTGCCTAAGTGCTTGCCTCAGTTTAAAAGAGTTAGATCTTTTAAGAAGTTCAATTCTGAGTTATTTTTCGAAGATGCAGCTAAAATGAATTGGAATAAAATTTATGATATTTCTGGCCTAGATGAAAAGGTAGATTGGTTTAACGGCTGTCTACTGTCGTTGTTTGATGTTCATGCTCCGGTTAAAACGGTAAAAATAATGCGCAACAACTATACCTGGTTTACTGATAATTTGAAATTCCTAAAACAAATAAAGCAGAAGGCGTGGAATCGTTACAAAAAAACTTTAAAACTTGAACACAAAAATTATTATTGCCAACTAAGAAACTATTACAATTCTGCTATAATACTAGAAAAACAAGCATATTACCGTCACAGTCTGGCCTCATGTGGCCGTAACTCGACCTTATTCTGGAAAAAAATAAAATCCTGGAGTAATATGACGTACCACAATGATTTACCTAACGTACACCCTTTTAATGACGTAGGTTTAATAAATCAATACTTTATCGGAAGTATTCCCCAATCAACTCCTGATGTCGAGTATCTATCCGAATTCTCATCCCAATATTATGATAACAATTCAAAATTTTCTTATCATCCCGTAAATACTGACACGATTAATGAACTCATTTCAAAACAAAAGTCTTACTCTGCTGGCCTTGATGGAGTATCAGGTAAAATGTTGCAAGTTGCTCTTCCATGGATTTTACATCCCCTAACTCACATCATCAATTACTCTTTCGAACTAAGTCAAATTCCTAGCCAATGGAAATGTGCCTTGGTAAAACCAATTCCAAAAAAAGGTGCTCCAACCTGCCTTAAAGATCTCAGACCAATCAGCTTACTTAGTACGTTGCTGAAAATAGCAGAATCAGCCCTCTTGCAACAATTAAATATATTTATATCTCAGGCAAATATTCTTCCTACTGTTCAATCAGGCTTCAGAACTCACTTTAGCACGACCACTGTTTTAAGTTCCCTAATTGATGACGTATTGAAAGGCTGCTGTGACAGTAAAGTAACTTCACTTACTTTATTGGACATGTCTAAAGCGTTCGATGCGGTTAATTTTAAGTTATTGCTTGCTAAACTAAAATATTATGGCCTTTCTGAAAACTGCGTAACTTGGCTCGAAAACTACCTTCTTAATAGATCTCAAGTCGTATCCTGTCATGGTTCTATTTCTAAACCTCTTACAATAAAAAATGGTGTACCTCAAGGATCTGTACTAGGTCCTGTCTTGTTTTCTATTTATACGGCTGACTTCCCTAAATATCTTCAACATTGTCAACTTCATATGTATGCTGACGACTTTCAAATTTATTATTCTTTTAATCCTGAATCTGAACATAACGCTCCAGAAAAAATTAACTCAGATCTTGAAAGTTCACGTGAATGGACTTGTAAGAACTGTCTTTCCTTAAATCTTGCAAAAACTATTTCAATTACTTTGGGTACACCAAATAAAATAAGAGCAATAAACTCAGATCTTAATCTTCATATTGGAGGTACCACTATTTCTTCTGCCCGAGTAGTTAAAAGTCTTGGGTTACATATTGATAATCAGCTAAAATTTACTGACCATATAAATAAGATCTGCCAAACCACATTTAATGGATTCAAATTGATTTCCCCTTATAAGAACCTTTTAGACATTCGCTCCAAACGCCTGTTGACTGATGCCTTGATACTTTCACATTTAAACTATGCTGACATAGTATATGGTCCCTGTCTATCTTGTGTGGACAAATATCGTTTGCAAAAGATTCAAAACTTTTGTGTGAGATATATTTATTCTATTCCACGTGACACCCACATTACACCTTTTGTACGGAATTTAGGCTGGATGAAAATGCATGAAAGACGTTTTCATCACTTTGTCAAACTCATAACAAAAATCCGACTTCATAATGAGCCTCACTATCTGCAAAATAAAATTTCAATTCGTAGTTCTGTACATGACAGAAACCTGCGACAAATAGATCTGACTGTTGACATACCTTCTCATTCTTTGAGTTCATATAAATCGTCATTTTCATATTTAGCTGCATATGTCATAAATAACGTTTTACGTCATTATTCCAACTTAAATAACCATTACATCATCAAATCTGTAAAGGATCTCTTATTGGCTGAGCAAGCAGAAATAAAATTAAAATTAAATTTAAATCTTTTTTAAATTCTATACCTTTAATACTATCTATAAAAAATTATGTTCCTCTTTCATATTTTACAACTTGTATTTCATATCTCATTTCCATTTCTTTTCAACATAGGGACAGATTGTAAATCAGTAATACTGAATCTGTTTTTTTCCCTTTTGAGTATTATGCATTATTTATTTATTTTCGTTTACTTGTATTTTTTTTTTTTTATTCATGGTACTCAATAAATTTATTATTATTATTATTATTATTATTATTAAAGCATGCAGAATCGACTCAGAATAGGAAAAGGAGACGTTTAGGTCAATTTTATGCATTCTGGCGTTCGTAGATACAAGAAAACTGTTAAAATTCTTCAGAAACGTCACTTTTGAAGTGTTTTCTTGTACTTTTAAGCCACTCAGATACCCAATGGGCTCGGAAAGTGCAACGAAACCATCAAATTTTAGCTAGAAACTGTATTTTTGTCGATTTTTATTGAATTTGAACTATATTTCAACGTTTTTTGATGGTTCTGAGCCACCAAACACACTTAAAGCATGCAGAATCGACTCAGAATAGGAAAAGGAGACGTTTAGGTCAATTTTATGCATTCTGGCGTTCGTAGATACAAGAAAACTGTTAAAATTCTTCAGAAACGTCACTTTTGAAGTGTTTTCTTGTACTTTTAAGCCACTCAGATACCCTACGGGCTCGGAAAGTGCAACGAAACCATCAAATTTTAGCTAGAAACTGTATTTTTGTCGATTTTTATTGAATTTGAACTATATTTCAACGTTTTTTGATGGTTCTGAGCCACCAAACACACTTAAAGCATGCAGAATCGACTCAGAATTGGAAAAGGAGACGTTTAGGTCAATTTTATGCATTCTGGCGTTCGTAGATACAAGAAAACTGTTAAAATTCTTCAGAAACGTCACTTTTGAAGTGTTTTCTTGTACTTTTAAGCCACTCAGATAACCTACGGGCTCGGAAAGTGCAACGAAACCATCAAATTTTAGCTAGAAACTGTATTTTTGTCGATTTTTATTGAAAATGAACTATATTTCAACGTTTTTTGATGCTTCTGAGCCACCAAACACACTTAAAGCATGCAGAATCGACTCAGAATAGGAAAAGGAGACGTTTAGGTCAATTTTATGCATTCTGGCGTTCGTAGATACAAGAAAACTGTTAAAATTCTTCAGAAACGTCACTTTTGAAGTGTTTTCTTGTACTTTTAAGCCACTCAGATACCCAACGGGCTCGGAAAGTGCAACGAAACCATCAAATTTTAGCTAGAAACTGTATTTTTGTCGATTTTTATTGAATTTGAACTATATTTCAACGTTTTTTGATGGTTCTGAGCCACCAAACACACTTAAAGCATGCACAATCGACTCAGAATAGGAAAAGGAGACGTTTAGGTCAATTTTATGCATTCTGGCGTTCGTAGATACAAGAAAACTGTTAAAATTCTTCAGAAACGTCACTTTTGAAGTGTTTTCTTGTACTTTTAAGCCACTCAGATACCCTACGGGCTCGGAAAGTGCAACGAAACCATCAAATTTTAGCTAGAAACTGTATTTTTGTCGATTTTTATTGAATTTGAACTATATTTCAACGTTTTTTTGATGGTTCTGAGCCACCAAACACACTTAAAGCATGCAGAATCGACTCAGAATAGGAAAAGGAGACGTTTAGGTCAATTTTATGCATTCTGGCGTTCGTAGATACAAGAAAACTGTTAAAATTCTTCAGAAACGTCACTTTTGAAGTGTTTTCTTGTACTTTTAAGCCACTCAGATACCCTACGGGCTCGGAAAGTGCAACGAAACCATCAAATTTTAGCTAGAAACTGTATTTTTGTCGATTTTTATTGAATTTGAACTATATTTCAACGTTTTTTGATGGTTCTGAGCCACCAAACACACTTAAAGCATGCAGAATCGACTCAGAATAGGAAAAGGAGACGTTTAGGTCAAATTTATGCATTCTGGCGTTCGTAGATACAAGAAAACTGTTAAAATTCTTCAGAAACGTCACTTTTGAAGTATTTTCTTGTACTTTTAAGCCACTCAGATACCCTACGGGCTCGGAAAGTGCAACGAAACCATCAAATTTTAGCTAGAAACTGTATTTTTGTCGATTTTTATTGAATTTGAACTATATTTCAACGTTTTTTGATGGTTCTGAGCCACTAAACACACTTAAAGCATGCAGAATCGACTCAGAATAGGAAAAGGAGACGTTTAGGTCAATTTTATGCATTCTGGCGTTCGTAGATACAAGAAAACTGTTAAAATTCTTCAGAAACGTCACTTTTGAAGTGTTTTCTTGTACTTTTAAGCCACTCAGATACCCTACGGGCTCGGAAAGTGCAACGAAACCATCAAATTTTAGCTAGAAACTGTATTTTTGTCGATTTTTATTGAATTTGAACTATATTTCAACGTTTTTTGATGGTTCTGAGCCACCAAACACACTTAAAGCATGCAGAATCGACTCAGAATAGGAAAAGGAGACGTTTAGGTCAATTTTATGCATTCTGGCGTTCGTAGATACAAGAAAACTGTTAAAATTCTTCAGAAACGTCACTTTTGAAGTGTTTTCTTGTACTTTTAAGCCACTCAGATACCCTATGGGCTCGAAAAGTGCAACGAAACCATCAAATTTTAGCTAGAAAGTGTATTTTTGTCGATTTTTATTGAATTTGAACTATATTTCAACGTTTTTTGATGGTTCTGAGCCACCAAACACACTTAAAGCATGCAGAATCGACTCAGAATAGGAAAAGGAGACGTTTAGGTCAATTTTATGCATTCTGGCGTTCGTAGATACAAGAAAACTGTTAAAATTCTTCAGAAACGTCACTTTTGAAGTGTTTTCTTGTACTTTTAAGCCACTCAGATACCCTACGGGCTCGGAAAGTGCAACGAAACCATCAAATTTTAGCTAGAAACTGTATTTTTTCGATTTTTATTGAATTTGAACTATACAGGGTGTTATTGAAATACATGGAAACAAAAAATCTGGTGAATGTAGGGAACCTAAGAAGTCAAATGAACGTTTGTTGTTTTAGTAAAATTTTGAAAGGAAAATTTAACCCCTATCCAAACATTCATTCCTCCACTGATAAATAATGGTTTCACGAAAAAATGTGAAACCTAGTAACTGAAAACTGCCGAGGTGTAACTACTGTTGCTATTAATTTATTGCTAGCAACAAATAAACAATGACAATAATTAATGAACTGACAATTAAAACTTCAAAATCATAATTGAATCAACCATAAAATGAAACAAAACGTAACGTATGCAACTAGAGCAAGTTTTCAAAATGTCCACCACCATTTCGTATACACGCTTCCGCACGTCTAATCAATGATTGTTGCCTTGTTCATGTAGAGTTCTCCACACCACAAAAGGTGAAACTCCCACTCGGTAAGACAATCGTCTAATGCTTATACCTGGATCGTTTTCAACGACATTCAAAATTTCTTCTTCGGCATCAAGTGTCCGTTTTGTCCTTTCACGACCACGATCACTAAAACGAGGTTGAAATTTCCCATTTTCTCGTAGACGCTGAACAACGTTAGCAAATGTTTTATGATTTGGCAATCTACGTTCGGGAAATGCTTCTTGGTATAAACGTCGAGCTTCCAAGGAGTTTCTTAAGGCTTGTCCATACATCAGAACCATGTCAGTCATTTCAGAATTAGAAAAATTCATTTTGTTCTTCCAAAAAATTGCAAAAACGTCAAAAAATGATGGGCTAATGAATGTATTGTCATGTTAACAAGCAACAATTTTACCTACTTTAAATTACTATAGTGATCAAATTTACCTTTAACATTTTTGGAATCAGTAGCGCACACGCAAATTTTAACAGATTTTCAATCAATTTTATCTCGAAAACTAAAGGATTTTTATTAGATCAATATTTGATGCATAAATTCTCTACATCATGACCAATTACCTTAAAAAAAGTTTCCATCTATTTCAAAAATACCCTGTATTTCAACGTTTTTTGATGGTTCTGAGCCACCAAACACACTTAAAGCATGCAGAATAGACTCAGAATAGGAAAAGGAGACGTTTAGGTCAATTTTATGCATTCTGGCGTTCGTAGATACAAGAAAACTGTTAAAATTCTTCAGAAACGTCACTTTTGAAGTGTTTTCTTGTACTTTTAAGCCACTCAGATACCCTACGGGCTCGGAAAGTGCAACGAAACCATCAAATTTTAGCTAGAAACTGTATTTTTGTCGATTTTTATTGAATTTGAACTATATTTCAACGTTTTTTGATGGTTCTGAGCCACCAAACACACTTAAAGCATGCAGAATCGACTCAGAATAGGAAAAGGAGACGTTTAGGTCAATTTTATGCATTCTGGCGTTCGTAGATACAAGAAAACTGTTAAAATTCTTCAGAAACGTCACTTTTGAAGTGTTTTCTTGTACTTTTAAGCCACTCAGATACCCTACGGGCTCGGAAAGTGCAACGAAACCATCAAATTTTAGCTAGAAACTGTATTTTTGTCGATTTTTATTGAATTTGAACTATATTTCAACGTTTTTTGATGGTTCTGAGCCACCAAACGCACTTAAAGCATGCAGAATCGACTCAGAATAGGAAAAGGAGACGTTTAGGTCAATTTTATGCATTCTGGTGTCCGTAGATACAAGAAAACTGTTAAAATTCTTCAGAAACGTCACTTTTGAAGTGTTTTCTTGTACTTTTAAGCCACTCAGATACCCTACGGGCTCGGAAAGTGCAACGAAACCATCAAATTTTAGCTAGAAACTGTATTTTTGTCGATTTTTATTGAATTTGAACTATATTTCAACGTTTTTTGATGGTTCTGAGCCACCAAACACACTTAAAGCATGCAGAATCGACTCAGAATAGGAAAAGGAGACGTTTAGGTCAATTTTATGCATTCTGGCGTTCGTAGATACAAGAAAACTGTTAAAATTCTTCAGAAACGTCACTTTTGAAGTGTTTTCTTGTACTTTTAAGCCACTCAGATACCCTACGGGCTCGGAAAGTGCAACGAAACCATCAAATTTTAGCTAGAAACTGTATTTTTGTCGATTTTTATTGAATTTGAACTATATTTCAACGTTTTTTGATGGTTCTGAGCCACCAAACACACTTAAAGCATGCAGAATCGACTCAGAATAGGAAAAGGAGACGTTTAGGTCAATTTTATGCATTCTGGCGTTCGTAGATACAAGAAAACTGTTAAAATTCTTCAGAAACGTCACTTTTGAAGTGTTTTCTTGTGCTTTTAAGCCACTCAGATACCCTACGGGCTCGGAAAGTGCAACGAAACCATCAAATTTTAGTTAGAAACTGTATTTTTGTCGATTTTTATTGAATTTGAACTATATTTCAACGTTTTTTGATGGTTCTGAGCCACCAAACACACTTAAAGCATGCAGAATCGACTCAGAATAGGAAAAGGAGACGTTTAGGTCAATTTATGCATTCTGGCGTTCGTAGATACAAGAAAACTGTTAAAATTCTTCAGAAACGTCACTTTTGAAGTGTTTTCTTGTGCTTTTAAGCCACTCAGATACCCTACGGGCTCGGAAAGTGCAACGAAACCATCAAATTTTAGTTAGAAACTGTATTTTTGTCGATTTTTATTGAATTTGAACTATATTTCAACGTTTTTTGATGGTTCTGAGCCACCAAACACACTTAAAGCATGCAGAATCGACTCAGAATAGAAAAATGAGACGTTTAGGTCAATTTTATGCATTCTGGCGTTCGTAGATACAAGAAAACTGTTAAAATTCTTCAGAAACGTCACTTTTGAAGTGTTTTCTTGTACTTTTAAGCCACTCAGATACCCTACGGGCTCGGAAAGTGCAACGAAACCATCAAATTTTAGCTAGAAACTGTATTTTTGTCGATTTTTATTGAATTTGAACTATATTTCAACGTTTTTTGATGGTTCTGAGCCACCAAACACACTTAAAGCATGCAGAATCGACTCAGAATAGGAAAAGGAGACGTTTAGGTCAATTTTATGCATTCTGGCGTTCGTAGATACAAGAAAACTGTTAAAATTCTTCAGAAATGTCACTTTTGAAGTGTTTTCTTGTACTTTTAAGCCACTCAGATACCCTACGGGCTCGGAAAGTGCAACGAAACCATCAAATTTTAGCTAGAAACTGTATTTTTCTCGATTTTTATTGAATTTGAACTATATTTCAACGTTTTTTGATGGTTCTGAGCCACCAAACACACTTAAAGCATGCAGAATCGACTCAGAATAGGAAAAGGGGACGTTTAGGTCAATTTTATGCATTCTGGCGTTCGTAGATACAAGAAAACTGTTAAAATTCTTCAGAAACGTCACTTTTGAAGTGTTTTCTTGTACTTTTAAGCCACTCAGATACCCTACGGGCTCGGAAAGTGCAACGAAACCATCAAATTTTAGCTAGAAACTGTATTTTTGTCGATTTTTATTGAATTTGAACTATATTTCAACGTTTTTTGATGGTTCTGAGCCACCGAACACACTTAAAGCATGCAGAATCGACTCAGAATAGGAAAAGGAGACGTTTAGGTCAATTTTATGCATTCTGGCGTTCGTAGATACAAGAAAACTGTTAAAATTCTTCAGAAACGTGACTTTTGAAGTGTTTTCTTGTACTTTTAAGCCACTCAGATACCCTACGGGCTCGGAAAGTGCAACGAAACCATCAAATTTTAGCTAGAAACTGTGTTTTTGTCGATTTTTATTGAATTTGAACTATATTTCAACGTTTTTGATGGTTCTGAGCCACCAAACACACTTAAAGCATGCAGAATCGACTCAGAATAGGAAAAGGAGACGTTTAGGTCAATTTTATGCATTCTGGCGTTCGTAGATACAAGAAAACTGTTAAAATCTTCAGAAACGTCACTTTTGAAGTGTTTTCTTGTACTTTTAAGCCACTCAGATACCCTACGGGCTCGGAAAGTGCAACGAAACCTACAAATTTTAGCTAGAAACTGTATTTTTGTCGATTTTTATTGAATTTGAACTATATTTCAACGTTTTTTGATGGTTCTGAGCCACCAAACACACTTAAAGCATGCAGAATCGACTCAGAATAGGAAAAGGAGACGTTTAGGTCAATTTTATGCATTCTGGCGTTCGTAGATACAAGAAAACTGTTAAAATTCTTCAGAAACGTCACTTTTGAAGTGTTTTCTTGTACTTTTAAGCCACTCAGATACCCTACGGGCTCGGAAAGTGCAACGAAACCATCAAATTTTAGCTAGAACCTGTATTTTTGTCGATTTTTATTGAATTTGAACTATATTTCAACGTTTTTTGATGGTTCTGAGCCACCAAACACACTTAAAGCATGCAGAATCGAATCAGAATAGGAAAAGGAGACGTTTAGGTCAATTTTATGCATTCTGGCGTTCGTAGATACAAGAAAACTGTTAAAATTCTTCAGAAACGTCACTTTTGAATTGTTTTCTTGTACTTTTAAGCCACTCAGATACCCTACGGGCTCGGAAAGTGCAACGAAACCATCAAATTTTAGCTAGAAACTGTATTTTTGTCGATTTTTATTGAATTTGAACTATATTTCAACGTTTTTTGATGGTTCTGAGCCACCAAACAGACTTAAAGCATGCAGAATCGACTCAGAATAGGAAAAGGAGACGTTTAGGTCAATTTTATGCATTCTGGCGTTCGTAGATACAAGAAAACTGTTAAAATTCTTCAGAAACGTCACTTTTGAAGTGTTTTCTTGTACTTTTAAGCCACTCAGACACCCTACGGGCTCGGAAAGTGCAACGAAACCATCAAATGTTAGCTAGAAACTGTATTTTTGTCGATTTTTATTGAATTTGAACTATATTTCAACGTTTTTTGATGGTTCTGAGCCACCAAACACACTTAAAGCATGCAGAATCGACTCAGAATAGGAAAAGGAGACGTTTAGGTCAATTTTATGCATTCTGGCGTTCGTAGATACAAGAAAACTGTTAAAATTCTTCAGAAACGTCACTTTTGAAGTGTTTTCTTGTACTTTTAAGCCACTCAGATACCCTACGGGCTCGGAAAGTGCAACGAAACCATCAAATTTTAGCTAGAAACTGTATTTTTGTCGATTTTTATTGAATTTGAACTATATTTCAACGTTTTTTGATGGTTCTGAGCCACCAAACACACTTAAAGCATGCAGAATCGACTCAGAATAGGAAAAGGAGACGTTTAGGTCAATTTTATGCATTCTGGCGTTCGTAGATACAAGAAAACTGTTAAAATTCTTCAGAAACGTCACTTTTGAAATGTTTTCTTGTACTTTTAAGCCACTCAGATATCCTACGGGCTCGGAAAGTGCAACGAAACCATCAAATTTTAGCTAGAAACTGTATTTTTGTCGATTTTTATTGAATTTGAACTATATTTCAACGTTTTTTGATGGTTCTGAGCCACCAAACACACTTAAAGCATGCAGAATCGACTCAGAATAGGAAAAGGAGACGTTTAGGTCAATTTTATGCATTCTGGCGTTCGTAGATACAAGAAAACTGTTAAAATTCTTCAGAAACGTCACTTTTGAAGTGTTTTCTTGTACCTTTAAGCCACTCAGATACCCTACGGGCTCGGAAAGTGCAACGAAACCATCAAATTTTAGCTAGAAACTGCATTTTTGTCGACTTTTATTGAATTTGAACTATATTTCAACGTTTTTTGATGGTTCTGAGCCACCAAACACACTTAAAGCATGCAGAATCGACTCAGAATAGGAAAAGGAGACGTTTAGGTCAATTTTATGCATTCTGGCGTTCGTAGATACAAGAAAACTGTTAAAATTCTTCAGAAACGTCACTTTTGAAGTGTTTTCTTGTACTTTTAAGCCACTCAGATACCCTACGGGCTCGGAAAGTGCAACGAAACCATCAAATTTTAGCTAGAAACTGTATTTTTGTCGATTTTTATTGAATTTGAACTATATTTCAACGTTTTTTGATGGTTCTGAGCCACCAAACACACTTAAAGCATGCAGAATCGACTCAGAATAGGAAAAGGAGACGTTTAGGTCAATTTTATGCATTCTGGCGTTCGTAGATACAAGAAAACTGTTAAAATTCTTCAGAAACGTCACTTTTGAAGTGTTTTCTTGTACTTTTAAGCCACTCAGATACCCTACGGGCTCGGGAAAGTGCAACGAAACCATCAAATTTTAGCTAGAAACTGTATTTTTGTCGATTTTTATTGAATTTGAACTATATTTCAACGTTTTTTGATGGTTCTGAGCCACCAAACACACTTAAAGCATGCAGAATCGACTCAGAATAGGAAAAGGAGACGTTTAGGTCAATTTTATGCATTCTGGCGTTCGTAGATACAAGAAAACTGGTAAAATTCTTCAGAACGTCACTTTTGAAGTGTTTTCTTGTACTTTTAAGCCACTCAGATAGCCTACGGGCTCGGAAAGTGCAACGAAACCATCAAATTTTAGCTAGAAACTGTATTTTTGTCGATTTTTATTGAATTTGAACTATATTTCAACGTTTTTTTATGGTTCTGAGCCACCAAACACACTTAAAGCATGCAGAATCGACTCAGAATAGGAAAAGGAGACGTTTAGGTCAATTTTATGCATTCTGGCGTTCGTAGATACAAGAAAACTGGTAAAATTCTTCAGAAACGTCACTTTTGAAGTGTTTTCTTGTACTTTTAAGCCACTCAGATAGCCTACGGGCTCGGAAAGTGCAACGAAACCATCAAATTTTAGCTAGAAACTGTATTTTTGTCGATTTTTATTGAATTTGAACTATATTTCAACGTTTTTTGATGGTTCTGAGCCACCAAACACACTTAAAGCATGCAGAATCGACTCAGAATAGGAAAAGGAGGATTCTACGACAACTGGTCGCAAACAATTGATCGTGCGACAATTGATCGCAAGCAACTCGTCGCAGCACAATTGGTCGCACGCGACAATTGATCGCGGTGACAATTGATCGCAGCGACAATTGGTCGCACGTAAATTGATCGCAGCGACAATAGATCGTACGTAAATTTATCGCAGCGCCAATTGATCGCAAGGTAAAATTCATCGGGAAGTATTTTCTTTTATTAAAACTAAATATTTTGTATTCTGAATTTTAAGTTGCAATAAATTTAGCAATCAGGTAAGGTGTAAATATCGAATTAAAAACAATTTGAATATAGATAAGTGACGAAGTTTGTAGTTGCACTTTAAAAATTAAAAAATACGAGCGTAAACACCTTGTTACATAAGATTTTTTATTAATAAATTGTCATTTTGGTTATTTTTTTTAAGAGATTGTTTCTATTTATCTCGTTGCTTATTTTACCTATTATATTATAGGAACTAGCTTCATTATAATAAGTACTCAACATAAAAACAAGTGTTTATTGTTCTTAACTAGACTACAATTATTTAAAAAATCATATTTTTAACAACCTTTAAATTTTGACACATTTTGATATAGAATTGCCTCTATTGTCTATTCTTGTCTTTATACATATCACCAAACAATAAAATTTATGAACTAATAGTACATCTAGAGTATCCATATGCAGCGAATGTAAATTCCACCTGACGGATATAATACTTATTTTAATCCCTTGTAAATTGCAACGGATCTTTTACAGGGTTTGAGAAAGGTTTACGTGTATTGTAAATATATATTGCAAAAAGTTTTATTAGAGCGTCAAGAATAACTTTGTGTTACCGGGAAATCTAAGAAATGTAGGTACTTTTGCAACTAAAAACTTATTTTTTAATTATTATTATGTGACTAGTATTGTACTGAAGAAAAATTCAGTTGTACCATATGTGGCTGTAAAAAAATACATATACAGGGTTAGTCACGAGAAAATTATTTCTGAAAATTATTTTTACGCAACCCAAAATACGAATACCATGTACCACTTGATACTAACTGAATTTAAAATGAAATGCTTAATTCATGATTGCTTTGAGTTTGGCAATGTCATTTTGACAATTCTGGAAAAGGAGGTTACGTAAGTGTCCATGGTGGTACCGCAGCCAGTTGGAGATCTCCGCTCGCGCCGCTAATAAGTTTGTCAGGGCTTGCTTCGAGTGCCTCTTGATCTTTTGCAACCGATTAATGACGAGAAAATTATTTCTAAAAATTCCTTTTACGATAGATATTTCTGTGACGTGTAAAACAGTCTCAGATTTAAAAAAATGGAAAAAATAATTGGTTCGCAGTTTTCCATGAATGACCCTACTACGGGCTGCTACCTGTTTTTATTCTTCTCCGCACTTTGCATCCTACAAAAATTTACAACATGGGCTGGAGAAGCCCACCTACATCCGGCAGATTAGGCAAATAATTGTGAGTATGAATAGTCGGCCTTCCGAGTGAAATGCCCTTCAATAAACTTTTCAAACTTCCCAAGCTAAAAATTAGTCACGCCATTACGAAGAACCACTACTCAGTGGCGTCGTCATCCTGGTTGTTTCTACTTTTTAACGGTATTCACTGTTTGTATTACTTGTTACTCGTGATGTATTGATTGATTTAAATATTTTAAATAATATTAATTAATAGAGAATATAAATCTGTTATGTGCGTTGTTTTATTCAACAAATTTTATTCCATGAGCCGCTTCAAAAAAAAAAAAAAAAACTGTACGTCACTGTCATCGGCAGTCTAATCTGGATAGTGAGGGGTACTGTACTGACACTTTTACCGGTTTGGCTCGAAACCATCATTTTAAGTCTGGCACTTCCTCCAGTAAGAGCATATCCCTTTGCTCCATGGTCAAAACTAATCTTTTTACGATCTTGTTTACAGAAATGACGTAAAAGTGGAGATTGGTGTGTAGGTACTTAGCAAAGGAAAGGAGATAAATTATTCATTCGTTGGTATCTACAAGTGCCGTATTAACAGTGTGAGCGTTCAAAAAAGTTCTGAATGAAAACATCTTTGGTTTTATCATGGATTAAAGATAATCCAGAACTAATTTGTAGTGAGCAAAAAATTGTCTGCAAAGAATGCAATAAACTCCAAGATTAGTTGTTAATATATAAATTCAAATTTCTTTGCACCAAATTTATTAAAAAATATATATATTTAATTTTTTAAAATATCGAACGTAATGAAAATAATACTTTTTCACTTAAAACTGTAACGAGGGTTTTTTTTCACGATTTATCTATAACTTTTTAATTTGACAATTGTAATAATTTTAAAACCATTTTTTATTAAAGAAAAATGACGTCTAACACGTTTTGAAAGCTATTTTTTTCACTCGTTTAATTGACAAACTTTAAATTTGTGAGAAGAAAAGCTTGAATCACATACTTGAGCGTCTAATCAATAAGACGAATAATCCAAATGAGCATTACAGTAGCATACCGACGAGATGTGTCAGCATTAAAAAAAATATTTTACAATATTTTCACTTTTTTGCACTTTGGTTTAGTCGGAACTGAGCCTAATAGTTACTGTTTTTATGGAACTCGTATGTATTTATTTTGACACTTTTTTTTAGAAATAATGAAATTTTTGAGAATATAGCACATTATTTTATTTTCCTCATTCATAACAATTACTTATTTCTCTATAAACGCTATCATTTTTCGCCTGCGATCAATTGTCGCATGCGACCAGTTGTACTTGCGACGAATTGTGTTGCGATCAATTGTGACTGCGACCAGTTGTCGTTGCGACCAGTTGTCGCTGCGACCAGTTGACGCTGCGATCAGTTGTTTGCGATCAATTGTAGCGCGACGAATTGTGCACGACGAATTGACGCGGTACCCACTTTCCGAGCCCGTTGGATATCTGAGTGGCTTAAAAGTACAAGAAAACACTTCAAAAGTGACGTTTCTGAAGAATTTTAACAGTTTTCTTGTATCTACGAACGCCAGAATGCATAAAATTGACCTAAACGTCTCCTTTTCCTATTCTGAGTCGATTCTGCATGCTTTAAGTGTGTTTGGTGGCTCAGAACCATCAAAAAACGTTGAAATATAGTTCAAATTCAATAAAAATCGACAAAAATACAGTTTCTAGCTAAAATTTGATGGTTTCGTTGCACTTTCCGAGCCCGTAGGGTATCTGAGTGGCTTAAAAGTACAAGAAAACACTTCAAAAGTGACGTTTCTGAAGAATTTTAACAGTTTTCTTGTATCTACGAACGCCAGAATGCATAAAATTGACCTAAACGTCTCCTTTTCCTATTCTGAGTCGATTCTGCATGCTTTAAGTGTGTTTGGTCGCTCAGAACCATCAAAACACGTTGAAATATAGTTCGAATTCAATAAAAATCGACAAAAATACAGTTTCTAGCTAAAATTTGATGGTTTCGTAGCACTTTCCGAGCCCGTAGGGTATCTGAGTGGCTTAAAAGTACAAGAAAACACTTCAAAAGTGACGTTTCTGAAGAATTTTAACAGTTTTCTTGTATCTACGAACGCCAGAATGCATAAAATTGACCTAAACGTCTCCTTTTCCTATTCTGAGTCGATTCTGCATGCTTTAAGTGTGTTTGGTGGCTCAGAACCATCAAAAAACGTTGAAATATAGTTCAAATTCAATAAAAATCGACAAAAATACAGTTTCTAGCTAAAATTTGATGGTTTCGTTGCACTTTCCGAGCCCGTAGGGTATCTGAGTGGCTTAAAAGTACAAGAAAACACTTCAAAAGTGACGTTTCTGAAGAATTTTAACAGTTTTCTTGTATCTACGAACGCCAGAATGCATAAAATTGACCTAAACGTCTCCTTTTCCTATTCTGAGTCGATTCTGCATGCTTTAAGTGTGTTTGGTGGCTCAAAACCATCAAAAAACGTTGAAATATAGTTCAAATTCAATAAAAATCGACAAAAATACAGTTTCTAGCTAAAATTTGATGGTTTCGTTGCACTTTCCGAGCCCGTAGGGTATCTGAGTGGCTTAAAAGTACAAGGAAAACACTTCAAAAGTGACGTTTCTGAAGAATTTTAACAGTTTTCTTGTATCTACGAACGCCAGAATGCATAAAATTGACCTAAACGTCTCCTTTTCCTATTCTGAGTCGATTCTGCATGCTTTAAGTGTGTTTGGTGGCTCAGAACCATCAAAAAACGTTGAAATATAGTTCAAATTCAATAAAAATCGACAAAAATACAGTTTCTAGCTAAAATTTGATGGTTTCGTTGCACTTTCCGAGCCCGTAGGGTATCTGAGTGGCTTAAAAGTACAAGAAAACACTTCAAAAGTGACGTTTCTGAAGAATTTTAACAGTTTTCTTGTATCTACGAACGCCAGAATGCATAAAATTGACCTAAACGTCTCCTTTTCCTATTCTGAGTCGATTCTGCATGCTTTAAGTGTGTTTGGTGGCTCAGAACCATCAAAAAACGTTGAAATATAGTTCAAATTCAATTAAAATCGACAAAAATACAGTTTCTAGCTAAAATTTGATGGTTTCGTTGCACTTTCCGAGCCCGTTGGGTATCTGAGTGGCTTAAAAGTACAAGAAAACACTTCAAAAGTGACGTTTCTGAAGAATTTTAACAGTTTTCTTGTATCTACGAACGCCAGAATGCATAAAATTGACCTAAACGTCTCCTTTTCCTATTCTGAGTCGATTCTGCATGCTTTAAGTGTGTTTGGTGGCTCAGAACCATCAAAAAACGTTGAAATATAGTTCAAATTCAATTAAAATCGACAAAAATACAGTTTCTAGCTAAAATTTGATGGTTTCGTTGCACTTTCCGAGCCCGTTGGGTATCTGAGTGGCTTAAAAGTACAAGAAAACACTTCAAAAGTGACGTTTCTGAAGAATTTTAACAGTTTTCTTGTATCTACGAACGCCAGAATGCATAAAATTGACCTAAACGTCTCCTTTTCCTATTCTGAGTCGATTTTGCATGCTTTAAGTGTGTTTGGTGGCTCAGAACCATCAAAAAACGTTGAAATATAGTTCAAATTCAATAAAAATCGACAAAAATACAGTTTCTAGCTAAAATTTGATGGTTTCGTTGCACTTTCCGAGCCCGTTGGGTATCTGCGTGGCTTAAAAGTACAAGAAAACACTTCAAAAGTGACGTTTCTGAAGAATTTTAACAGTTTTCTTGTATCTACGAACGCCAGAATGCATAAAATTGACCTAAACGTCTCCTTTTCCTATTCTGAGTCGATTCTGCATGCTTTAAGTGTGTTTGGTGGCTCAGAACCATCAAAAGACGTTGAAATATAGTTCAAATTCAATAAAAATCGACAAAAATACAGTTTCTAGCTAAAATTTGATGGTTTCGTTGCACTTTCCGAGCCCGTAGGGTATCTGAGTGGCTTAAAAGTACAAGAAAACACTTCAAAAGTGACGTTTCTGAAGAGTTTTAACAGTTTTCTTGTATCTACGAACGCCAGAATGCATAAAATTGACCTAAACGTCTCCTTTTCCTATTCTGAGTCGATTCTGCATGCTTTAAGTGTGTTTGGTGGCTCAGAACCATCAAAAAACGTTGAAACATAGTTCAAATTCAATAAAAATCGACAAAAATACAGTTTCTAGCTAAAATTTGATGGTTTCGTTGCACTTTCCGAGCCCGTAGGGTATCTGAGTGGCTTAAAAGTACAAGAAAACACTTCAAAAGTGACGTTTCTGAAGAATTTTAACAGTTTTCTTGTATCTACGAACGCCAGAATGCATAAAATTGACCTAAACGTCTCCTTTTCCTATTCTGAGTCGATTCTGCATGCTTTAAGTGTGTTTGGTGGCTCAGAACCATCAAAAAACGTTGAAATATAGTTCAAATTCAATAAAAATCGACAAAAATACAGTTTCTAGCTAAAATTTGATGGTTTCGTTGCACTTTCCGAGCCCGTAGGGTATCTGAGTGGCTTAAAAGTACAAGAAAACACTTCAAAAGTGACGTTTCTGAAGAATTTTAACAGTTTTCTTGTATCTACGAACGCCAGAATGCATAAAATTGACCTAAACGTCTCCTTTTCCTATTCTGAGTCGATTCTGCATGCTTTAAGTGTGTTTGGTGGCTCAGAACCATCAAAAAACGTTGAAATATAGTTCAAATTCAATAAAAATCGACAAAAATACAGTTTCTAGCTAAAATTTGATGGTTTCGTTGCACTTTCCGAGCCCGTAGGGTATCTGAGTGGCTTAAAAGTACAAGAAAACACTTCAAAAGTGACGTTTCTGAAGAATTTTAACAGTTTTCTTGTATCTACGAACGCCAGAATGCATAAAATTGACCTAAACGTCTCCTTTTCCTATTCTGAGTCGATTCTGCATGCTTTAAGTGTGTTTGGTGGCTCAGAACCATCAAAAAACGTTGAAATATAGTTCAAATTCAATAAAAATCGACAAAAATACAGTTTCTAGCTAAAATTTGATGGTTTCGTTGCACTTTCCGAGCCCGTAGGGTATCTGAGTGGCTTAAAAGTACAAGAAAACACTTCAAAAGTGACGTTTCTGAAGAATTTTAACAGTTTTCTTGTATCTACGAACGCCAGAATGCATAAAATTGACCTAAACGTCTCCTTTTCCTATTCTGAGTCGATTCTGCATGCTTTAAGTGTGTTTGGTGGCTCAGAACCATCAAAAAACGTTGAAATATAGTTCAAATTCAATAAAAATCGACAAAAATACAGTTTCTAGCTAAAATTTGATGGTTTCGTTGCACTTTCCGAGCCCGTAGGGTATCTGAGTGGCTTAAAAGTACAAGAAAACACTTCAAAAGTGACGTTTCTGAAGAATTTTAACAGTTTTCTTGTATCTACGAACGCCAGAATGCATAAAATTGACCTAAACGTCTCCTTTTCCTATTCTGAGTCGATTCTGCATGCTTTAAGTGTGTTTGGTGGCTCAGAACCATCAAAAAACGTTGAAATATAGTTCAAATTCAATTAAAATCGACAAAAATACAGTTTCTAGCTAAAATTTGATGGTTTCGTTGCACTTTCCGAGCCCGTTGGGTATCTGAGTGGCTTAAAAGTACAAGAAAACACTTCAAAAGTGACGTTTCTGAAGAATTTTAACAGTTTTCTTGTATCTACGAACGCCAGAATCCATAAAATTGACCTAAACGTCTCCTTTTCCTATTCTGAGTCGATTCTGCATGCTTTAAGTGTGTTTGGTGGCTCAGAACCATCAAAAAACGTTGAAATATAGTTCAAATTCAATTAAAATCGACAAAAATACAGTTTCTAGCTAAAATTTGATGGTTTCGTTGCACTTTCCGAGCCCGTTGGGTATCTGAGTGGCTTAAAAGTACAAGAAAACACTTCAAAAGTGACGTTTCTGAAGAATTTTAACAGTTTTCTTGTATCTACGAACGCCAGAATGCATAAAATGGACCTAAACGTCTCCTTTTCCTATTCTGAGTCGATTTTGCATGCTTTAAGTGTGTTTGGTGGCTCAGAACCATCAAAAAACGTTGAAATATAGTTCAAATTCAATAAAAATCGACAAAAATACAGTTTCTAGCTAAAATTTGATGGTTTCGTTGCACTTTCCGAGCCCGTTGGGTATCTGAGTGGCTTAAAAGTACAAGAAAACACTTCAAAAGTGACGTTTCTGAAGAATTTTAACAGTTTTCTTGTATCTACGAACGCCAGAATGCATAAAATTGACCTAAACGTCTCCTTTTCCTATTCTGAGTCGATTTTGCATGCTTTAAGTGTGTTTGGTGGCTCAGAACCATCAAAAAACGTTGAAATATAGTTCAAATTCAATAAAAATCGACAAAAATACAGTTTCTAGCTAAAATTTGATGGTTTCGTTGCACTTTCCGAGCCCGTTGGGTATCTGCGTGGCTTAAAAGTACAAGAAAACACTTCAAAAGTGACGTTTCTGAAGAATTTTAACAGTTTTCTTGTATCTACGAACGCCAGAATGCATAAAATTGACCTAAACGTCTCCTTTTCCTATTCTGAGTCGATTCTGCATGCTTTAAGTGTGTTTGGTGGCTCAGAACCATCAAAAAACGTTGAAATATAGTTCAAATTCAATAAAAATCGACAAAAATACAGTTTCTAGCTAAAATTTGATGGTTTCGTTGCACTTTCCGAGCCCGTAGGGTATCTGAGTGGCTTAAAAGTACAAGAAAACACTTCAAAAGTGACGTTTCTGAAGAATTTTAACAGTTTTCTTGTATCTACGAACGCCAGAATGCATAAAATTGACCTAAACGTCTCCTTTTCCTATTCTGAGTCGATTCTGCATGCTTTAAGTGTGTTTGGTGGCTCAGAACCATCAAAAAACGTTGAAACATAGTTCAAATTCAATAAAAATCGACAAAAATACAGTTTCTAGCTAAAATTTGATGGTTTCGTTGCACTTTCCGAGCCCGTAGGGTATCTGAGTGGCTTAAAAGTACAAGAAAACACTTCAAAAGTGACGTTTCTGAAGAATTTTAACAGTTTTCTTGTATCTACGAACGCCAGAATGCATAAAATTGACCTAAACGTCTCCTTTTCCTATTCTGAGTCGATTCTGCATGCTTTAAGTGTGTTTGGTGGCTCAGAACCATCAAAAAACGTTGAAATATAGTTCAAATTCAATAAAAATCGACAAAAATACAGTTTCTAGCTAAAATTTGATGGTTTCGTTGCACTTTCCGAGCCCGTAGGGTATCTGAGTGGCTTAAAAGAACAAGAAAACACTTCAAAAGTGACGTTTCTGAAGAATTTTAACAGTTTTCTTGTATCTACGAACGCCAGAATGCATAAAATTGACCTAAACGTCTCCTTTTCCTATTCTGAGTCGATTCTGCATGCTTTAAGTGTGTTTGGTGGCTCAGAACCATCAAAAAACGTTGAAATATAGTTCAAATTCAATAAAAATCGACAAAAATACAGTTTCTAGCTAAAATTTGATGGTTTCGTTGCACTTTCCGAGCCCGTAGGGTATCTGAGTGGCTTAAAAGTACAAGAAAACACTTCAAAAGTGACGTTTCTGAAGAATTTTAACAGTTTTCTTGTATCTACGAACGCCAGAATGCATAAAATTGACCTAAACGTCTCCTTTTCCTATTCTGAGTCGATTCTGCATGCTTTAAGTGTGTTTGGTGGCTCAGAACCATCAAAAAACGTTGAAATATAGTTCAAATTCAATAAAAATCGACAAAAATACAGTTTCTAGCTAAAATTTGATGGTTTCGTTGCACTTTCCGAGCCCGTAGGGTATCTGAGTGGCTTAAAAGTACAAGAAAACACTTCAAAAGTGACGTTTCTGAAGAATTTTAACAGTTTTCTTGTATCTACGAACGCCAGAATGCATAAAATTGACCTAAACGTCTCCTTTTCCTATTCTGAGTCGATTCTGCATGCTTTAAGTGTGTTTGGTGGCTCAGAACCATCAAAAAACGTTGAAATATAGTTCAAATTCAATAAAAATCGACAAAAATACAGTTTCTAGCTAAAATTTGATGGTTTCGTTGCACTTTCCGAGCCCGTTGGGTATCTGAGTGGCTTAAAAGTACAAGAAAACACTTCAAAAGTGACGTTTCTGAAGAATTTTAACAGTTTTCTTGTATCTACGAACGCCAGAATGCATAAAATTGACCTAAACGTCTCCTTTTCCTATTCTGAGTCGATTCTGCATGCTTTAAGTGTGTTTGGTGGCTCAGAACCATCAAAAAACGTTGAAATATAGTTCAAATTCAATTAAAATCGACAAAAATACAGTTTCTAGCTAAAATTTGATGGTTTCGTTGCACTTTCCGAGCCCGTTGGGTATCTGAGTGGCTTAAAAGTACAAGAAAACACTTCAAAAGTGACGTTTCTGAAGAATTTTAACAGTTTTCTTGTATCTACGAACGCCAGAATGCATAAAATTGACCTAAACGTCTCCTTTTCCTATTCTGAGTCGATCCTGCAT
>NW_026972578.1:0-71076 GCF_036711695.1 Zophobas morio
CTAGAAACTGTATTTTTGTCGATTTTTATTGAATTTGAACTATATTTCAACGTTTTTTGATGGTTCTGAGCCACCAACACACTTAAAGCATGCAGAATCGACTCAGAATAGGAAAAGGAGACGTTTAGGTCAATTTTATGCATTCTGGCGTTCGTAGATACAAGAAAACTGTTAAAATTCTTCAGAAACGTCACTTTTGAAGTGTTTTCTTGTACTTTTAAGCCACTCAGATACCCTACGGGCTCGGAAAGTGCAACGAAACCATCAAATTTTAGCTAGAAACTGTATTTTTGTCGATTTTTATTGAATTTGAACTATATTTCAACGTTTTTTGATGGTTCTGAGCCACCAAACACACTTAAAGCATGCAGAATCGACTCAGAATAGGAAAAGGAGACGTTTAGGTCAATTTTATGCATTCTGGCGTTCGTAGATACAAGAAAGCTGTTAAAATTCTTCAGAAACGTCATTTTTGAAGTGTTTTCTTGTACTTTTAAGCCACTCAGATACCCTACGGGCCCGGAAAGTGCAACGAAACCATCAAATTTTAGCTAGAAACTGTATTTTTGTCGATTTTTATTGAATTTGAACTATATTTCAACGTTTTTTGATGGTCCTGAGCCACCAAACACACTTAAAGCATGCAGAATCGACTCAGAATAGGAAAAGGAGACGTTTAGGTCAATTTTATGCATTCTGGCGTTCGTAGATACAAGAAAACTGTTAAAATTCTTCAGAAACGTCACTTTTGAAGTGTTTTCTTGTACTTTTAAGCCACTCAGATACCCTACGGGCTCTGAAAGTGCAACGAAACCATCAAATTTTAGCTAGAAACTGTATTTTTGTCGATTTTTATTTAATTTGAACTAAATTTCAACGTTTTTTGATGGTTCTGAGCCACCAAACACACTTAAAGCATGCAGAATCGACTCAGAATAGGAAAAGGAGATGTTTAGGTCAATTTTATGCATTCTGGCGTTCGTAGATACAAGAAAACTGTTAAAATTCTTCAGAAACGTCACTTTTGAAGTGTTTTCTTGTACTTTTAAGCCACTCAGATACCCTACGGGCTCGGAAAGTGCAACGAAACCATCAAATTTTAGCTAGAAACTGTATTTTTGTCGATTTTTATTGAATTTGAACTATATTTCAACGTTTTTTGATGGTTCTGAGCCACCAAACACACTTAAAGCATGCAGAATCGACTCAGAATAGGAAAAGGAGACGTTTAGGTCAATTTTATGCATTCTGGCGTTCGTAGATACAAGAAAACTGTTAAAATTCTTCAGAAACGTCACTTTTGAAGTGTTTTCTTGTACTTTTAAGCCACTCAGATACCCTACGGGCTCGGAAAGTGCAACGAAACCATCAAATTTTAGCTAGAAACTGTATTTTTGTCGATTTTTATTGAATTTGAACTATATTTCAACGTTTTTTGATGGTTCTGAGCCACCAAACACACTTAAAGCATGCAGAATCGACTCAGAATAGGAAAAGGAGACGTTTAGGTCAATTTTATGCATTCTGGCGTTCGTAGATACAAGAAAACTGTTAAAATTCTTCAGAAACGTCACTTTTGAAGTGTTTTCTTGTACTTTTAAGCCACTCAGATACCCTACGGGCTCGGAAAGTGCAACGAAACCATCAAATTTTAGCTAGAAACTGTATTTTTGTCGATTTTTATTGAATTTGAACTATATTTCAACGTTTTTTGATGGTTCTGAGCCACCAAACACACTTAAAGCATGCAGAATCGACTCAGAATAGGAAAAGGAGACGTTTAGGTCAATTTTATGCATTCTGGCGTTCGTAGATACAAGAAAACTGTTAAAATTCTTCAGAAACGTCACTTTTGAAGTGTTTTCTTGTACTTTTAAGCCACTCAGATACCCTACGGGCTCGGAAAGTGCAACGAAACCATCAAATTTTAGCTAGAAACTGTATTTTTGTCGATTTTTATTGAATTTGAACTATATTTCAACGTTTTTTGATGGTTCTGAGCCACCAAACACACTTAAAGCATGCAGAATCGACTCAGAATAGGAAAAGGAGACGTTTAGGTCAATTTTATGCATTCTGGCGTTCGTAGATACAAGAAAACTGTTAAAATTCTTCAGAAACGTCACTTTTGAAGTGTTTTCTTGTACTTTTAAGCCACTCAGATACCCAACGGGCTCGGAAAGTGCAACGAAACCATCAAATTTTAGCTAGAAACTGTATTTTTGTCGATTTTTATTGAATTTGAACTATATTTCAACGTTTTTTGATGGTTCTGAGCCACCAAACACACTTAAAGCATGCAGAATCGACTCAGAATAGGAAAAGAAGACGTTTAGGTCAATTTTATGCATTCTGGCGTTCGTAGATACAAGAAAACTGTTAAAATTCTTCAGAAACGTCACTTTTGAAGTGTTTTCTTGTACTTTTAAGCCACTCAGATACCCTACGGGCTCGGAAAGTGCAACGAAACCATCAAATTTTAGCTAGAAACTGTATTTTTGTCGATTTTTATTGAATTTGAACTATATTTCAACGTTTTTTGATGGTTCTGAGCCACCAAACACACTTAAAGCATGCAGAATCGACTCAGAATAGGAAAAGGAGACGTTTAGGTCAATTTTATGCATTCTGGCGTTCGTAGATACGAGAAAACTGTTAAAATTCTTCAGAAACGTCACTTTTGAAGTGTTTTCTTGTACTTTTAAGCCACTCAGATACCCTACGGGCTCGGAAAGTGCAACGAAACCATCAAATTTTAGCTAGAAACTGTATTTTTGTCGATTTTTATTGAATTTGAACTATATTTCAACGTTTTTTGATGGTTCTGAGCCACCAAACACACTTAAAGCATGCAGAATCGACTCAGAATAGGAAAAGGAGACGTTTAGGTCAATTTTATGCATTCTGGCGTTCGTAGATACAAGAAAACTGTTAAAATTCTTCAGAAACGTCACTTTTGAAGTGTTTTCTTGTACTTTTAAGCCACTCAGATACCCTACGGGCTCGGAAAGTGCAACGAAACCATCAAATTTTAGCTAGAAACTGTATTTTTGTCGATTTTTATTGAATTTGAACTATATTTCAACGTTTTTTGATGGTTCTGAGCCACCAAACACACTTAAAGCATGCAGAATCGACTCAGAATAGGAAAAGGAGACGTTTAGGTCAATTTTATGCATTCTGGCGTTCGTAGATACAAGAAAACTGTTAAAATTCTTCAGAAACGTCACTTTTGAAGTGTTTTCTTGTACTTTTAAGCCACTCAGATACCCTACGGGCTCGGAAAGTGCAACGAAACCATCAAATTTTAGCTAGAAACTGTATTTTTGTCGATTTTTATTGAATTTGAACTATATTTCAACGTTTTTTGATGGTTCTGGGCCACCAAACACACTTAAAGCATGCAGAATCGACTCAGAATAGGAAAAGGAGACGTTTAGGTCAATTTTATGCATTCTGGCGTTCGTAGATACAAGAAAACTGTTAAAATTCTTCAGAAACGTCACTTTTGAAGTGTTTTCTTGTACTTTTAAGCCACTCAGATACCCTACGGGCTCGGAAAGTGCAACGAAACCATCAAATTTTAGCTAGAAACTGTATTTTTGTCGATTTTTATTGAATTTGAACTATATTTCAACGTTTTTTGATGGTTCTGAGCCACCAAACACACTTAAAGCATGCAGAATCGACTCAGAATAGGAAAAGGAGACGTTTAGGTCAATTTTATGCATTCTGACGTTCGTAGATACAAGAAAACTGTTAAAATTCTTCAGAAACGTCACTTTTGAAGTGTTTTCTTGTACTTTTAAGCCACTCAGATACCCTACGGGCTCGGAAAGTGCAACGAAACCATCAAATTTTAGCTAGAAACTGTATTTTTGTCGATTTTTATTGAATTTGAACTATATTTCAACGTTTTTTGATGGTTCTGAGCCACCAAACACACTTAAAGCATGCAGAATCGACTCAGAATAGGAAAAGGAGACGTTTAGGTCAATTTTATGCATTCTGGCGTTCGTAGATACAAGAAAACTGTTAAAATTCTTCATAAACGTCACTTTTGAAGTGTTTTCTTGTACTTTTAAGCCACTCAGATACCCGACGGGCTCGGAAAGTGCAACGAAACCATCAAATTTTAGCTAGAAACTGTATTTTTGTCGATTTTTATTGAATTTGAACTATATTTGAACGTTTTTTGATGGTTCTGAGCCACCAAACACAGTTAAAGCATGCAGAATCGACTCAGAATAGGAAAAGGAGACGTTTAGGTCAATTTTATGCATTCTGGCGTTCGTAGATACAAGAAAACTGTTAAAATTCTTCAGAAACGTCACTTTTGAAGTGTTTTCTTGTACTTTTAAGCCACTCAGATACCCTACGGGCTCGGAAAGTGCAACGAAACCATCAAATTTTAGCTAGAAACTGTATTTTTGTCGATTTTTATTGAATTTGAACTATATTTCAACGTTTTTTGATGGTTCTGAGCCACCAAACACACTTAAAGCATGCAGAATCGACTCAGAATAGGAAAAGGAGACGTTTAGGTCAATTTTATGCATTCTGGCGTTCGTAGATACAAGAAAACTGTTAAAATTCTTCAGAAACGTCACTTTTGAAGTGTTTTCTTGTACTTTTAAGCCACTCAGATACCCTACGGGCTCGGAAAGTGCAACGAAACCATCAAATTTTAGCTAGAAACTGTATTTTTGTCGATTTTTATTGAATTTGAACTATATTTCAACGTTTTTTGATGGTTCTGAGCCACCAAACACACTTAAAGCATGCAGAATCGACTCAGAATAGGAAAAGGAGACGTTTAGGTCAATTTTATGCATTCTGGCGTTCGTAGATACAAGAAAACTGTTAAAATTCTACAGAAACGTCACTTTTGAAGTGTTTTCTTGTACTTTTAAGCCACTCAGATACCCTACGGGCTCGGAAAGTGCAACGAAACCATCAAATTTTAGCTAGAAACTGTATTTTTGTCGATTTTTATTGAATTTGAACTATATTTCAACGTTTTTTGATGGTTCTGAGCCACCAAACACACTTAAAGCATGCAGAATCGACTCAGAATAGGAAAAGGAGACGTTTAGGTCAATTTTATGCATTCTGGCGTTCGTAGATACAAGAAAACTGTTAAAATTCTTCAGGAACGTCACTTTTGAAGTGTTTTCTTGTACTTTTAAGCCACTCAGATACCCTACGGGCTCGGAAAGTGCAACGAAACCATCAAATTTTAGCTAGAAACTGTATTTTTGTCGATTTTTATTGAATTTGAACTATATTTCAACGTTTTTTGATGGTTCTGAGCCACCAAACACACTTAAAGCATGCAGAATCGACTCAGAATAGGAAAAGGAGACGTTTAGGTCAATTTTATGCATTCTGGCGTTCGTAGATACAAGAAAACTGTTAAAATTCTTCAGAAACGTCACTTTTGAAGTGTTTTCTTGTACTTTTAAGCCACTCAGATACCCTACGGGCTCGGAAAGTGCAACGAAACCATCAAATTTTAGCTAGAAACTGTATTTTTGTCGATTTTTATTGAATTTGAACTATATTTGAACGTTTTTTGATGGTTCTGAGCCACCAAACACAGTTAAAGCATGCAGAATCGACTCAGAATAGGAAAAGGAGACGTTTAGGTCAATTTTATGCATTCTGGCGTTCGTAGATACAAGAAAACTGTTAAAATTCTTCAGAAACGTCACTTTTGAAGTGTTTTCTTGTACTTTTAAGCCACTCAGATACCCTACGGGCTCGGAAAGTGCAACGAAACCATCAAATTTTAGCTAGAAACTGTATTTTTGTCGATTTTTATTGAATTTGAACTATATTTCAACGTTTTTTGATGGTTCTGAGCCACCAAACACACTTAAAGCATGCAGAATCGACTCAGAATAGGAAAAGGAGACGTTTAGGTCAATTTTATGCATTCTGGCGTTCGTAGATACAAGAAAACTGTTAAAATTCTTCAGAAACGTCACTTTTGAAGTGTTTTCTTGTACTTTTAAGCCACTCAGATACCCTACGGGCTCGGAAAGTGCAACGAAACCATCAAATTTTAGCTAGAAACTGTATTTTTGTCGATTTTTATTGAATTTGAACTATATTTCAACGTTTTTTGATGGTTCTGAGCCACCAAACACACTTAAAGCATGCAGAATCGACTCAGAATAGGAAAAGGAGACGTTTAGGTCAATTTTATGCATTCTGGCGTTCGTAGATACAAGAAAACTGTTAAAATTCTTCAGGAACGTCACTTTTGAAGTGTTTTCTTGTACTTTTAAGCCACTCAGATACCCTACGGGCTCGGAAAGTGCAACGAAACCATCAAATTTTAGCTAGAAACTGTATTTTTGTCGATTTTTATTGAATTTGAACTATATTTCAACGTTTTTTGATGGTTCTGAGCCACCAAACACACTTAAAGCATGCAGAATCGACTCAGAATAGGAAAAGGAGACGTTTAGGTCAATTTTATGCATTCTGGCGTTCGTAGATACAAGAAAACTGTTAAAATTCTTCAGAAACGTCACTTTTGAAGTGTTTTCTTGTACTTTTAAGCCACTCAGATACCCTACGGGCTCGGAAAGTGCAACGAAACCATCAAATTTTAGCTAGAAACTGTATTTTTGTCGATTTTTATTGAATTTGAACTATATTTCAACGTTTTTTGATGGTTCTGAGCCACCAAACACACTTAAAGCATGCAGAATCGACTCAGAATAGGAAAAGGAGACGTTTAGGTCAATTTTATGCATTCTGGCGTTCGTAGATACAAGAAAACTGTTAAAATTCTTCAGAAACGTCACTTTTGAAGTGTTTTCTTGTACTTTTAAGCCACTCAGATACCCTACGGGCTCGGAAACTGCAACGAAACCATCAAATTTTAGCTAGAAACTGTATTTTTGTCGATTTTTATTGAATTTGTACTATATTTCAACGTTTTTTGATGGTTCTGAGCTACCAAACACACTTAAAGCATGCAGAATCGACTCAGAATAGGAAAAGGAGACGTTTAGGTCAATTTTATGCATTCTGGCGTTCGTAGATACAAGAAAACTGTTAAAATTCTTCAGAAACGTCACTTTTGAAGTGTTTTCTTGTACTTTTAAGCCACTCAGATACCCTACGGGCTCGGAAAGTGCAACGAAAGCATCAAATTTTAGCTAGAAACTGTATTTTTGTCGATTTTTATTGAATTTGAACTATATTTCAACGTTTTTTGATGGTTCTGAGCCACCAAACACACTTAAAGCATGCAGAATCGACTCAGAATAGGAAAAGGAGACGTTTAGGTCAATTTTATGCATTCTGGCGTTCGTAGATACAAGAAAACTGTTAAAATTCTTCAGAAACGTCACTTTTGAAGTGTTTTCTTGTACTTTTAAGCCACTCAGATACCCTACGGGCTCGGAAAGTGCAACGAAACCATCAAATTTTAGCTAGAAACTGTATTTTTGTCGATTTTTATTGAATTTGAACTATATTTCAAGGTTTTTTGATGGTTCTGAGCCACCAAACACACTTAAAGCATGCAGAATCGACTCAGAATAGGAAAAGGAGACGTTTAGGTCAATTTTATGCATTCTGGCGTTCGTAGATACAAGAAAACTGTTAAAATTCTTCAGAAACGTCACTTTTGAAGTGTTTTCTTGTACTTTTAAGCCACTCAGGTACCCTACGGGCTCGGAAAGTGCAACGAAACCATCAAATTTTAGTTAGAAACTGTATTTTTGTCGATTTTTATTGAATTTGAACTATATTTCAACGTTTTTTGATGGTTCTGAGCCACCAAATACACTTAAAGCATGCAGAATCGACTCAGAATAGGAAAAGGAGACGTTTAGGTCAATTTTATGCATTCTTGCGTTCGTAGATACAAGAAAACTGTTAAAATTCTTCAGAAACGTCACTTTTGAAGTGTTTTCTTGTACTTTTAAGCCACTCAGATACCCTACGGGCTCGGAAAGTGCAACGAAACCATCAAATTTTAGCTAGAAACTGTATTTTTGTCGATTTTTATTGAATTTGAACTATATTTCAACGTTTTTTGATGGTTCTGAGCCACCAAACACACTTAAAGCATGCAGAATCGACTCAGAATAGGAAAAGGAGACGTTTAGGTCAATTTTATGCATTCTGGCGTTCGTAGATACAAGAAAACTGTTAAAATTCTTCAGAAACGTCACTTTTGAAGTGTTTTCTTGTACTTTTAAGCCACTCAGATACCCTACGGGCTCGGAAAGTGCAACGAAACCATCAAATTTTAGCTAGAAACTGTATTTTTGTCGATTTTTATTGAATTTGAACTATATTTCAACGTTTTTTGATGGTTCTGAGCCACCAAACACACTTAAAGCATGCAGAATCGACTCAGAATAGGAAAAGGAGACGTTTAGGTCAATTTTATGCATTCTGGCGTTCGTAGATACAAGAAAACTGTTAAAATTCTTCAGAAACGTCACTTTTGAAGTGTTTTCTTGTACTTTTAAGACACTCAGGTACCCTACGGGCTCGGAAAGTGCAACGAAACCATCAAATTTTAGTTAGAAACTGTATTTTTGTCGATTTTTATTGAATTTGAACTATATTTCAACGTTTTTTGATGGTTCTGAGCCACCAAACACACTTAAAGCATGCAGAATCGACTCAGAATAGGAAAAGGAGACGTTTAGGTCAATTTTATGCATTCTGGCGTTCGTAGATACAAGAAAACTGTTAAAATTCTTCAGAAACGTCACTTTTGAAGTGTTTTCTTGTACTTTTAAGCCACTCAGATACCCTACGGGCTCGGAAAGTGCAACGAAACCATCAAATTTTAGCTAGAAACTGTATTTTTGTCGATTTTTATTGAATTTGAACTATATTTCAACGTTTTTTGATGGTTCTGAGCCACCAAACACACTTAAAGCATGCAGAATCGACTCAGAATAGGAAAAGAAGACGTTTAGGTCAATTTTATGCTTTCTGGCGTTCGTAGATACAAGAAAACTGTTAAAATTCTTCAGAAACGTCACTTTTGAAGTGTTTTCTTGTACTTTTAAGCCACTCAGATACCCTACGGGCTCGGAAAGTGCAACGAAACCATCAAATTTTAGCTAGAAACTGTATTTTTGTCGATTTTTATTGAATTTGAACTATATTTCAACGTTTTTTGATGGTTCTGAGCCACCAAACACACTTAAAGCATGCAGAATCGACTCAGAATAGGAAAAGGAGACGTTTAGGTCAATTTTATGCATTCTGGCGTTCGTAGATACAAGAAAACTGTTAAAATTCTTCAGAAACGTCACTTTTGAAGTGTTTTCTTGTACTTTTAAGCCACTCAGATACCCTACGGGCTCGGAAAGTGCAACGAAACCATCAAATTTTCGCTAGAAACTGTATTTTTGTCGATTTTTATTGAATTTGAACTATATTTCAACGTTTTTTGGTGGTTCTGAGCCACCAAACACACTTAAAGCATGCAGAATCGACTCAGAATAGGAAAAGGAGACGTTTAGGTCAATTTTATGCATTCTGGCGTTCGTAGATACAAGAAAACTGTTAAAATTCTTCAGTAACGTCACTTTTGAAGTGTTTTCTTGTACTTTTAAGCCACTCAGATACCCTACGGGCTCGGAAAGTGCAACGAAACCATCAAATTTTAGCTAGAAACTGTATTTTTGTCGATTTTTATTGAATTTGAACTATATTTCAACGTTTTTTGATGGTTCTGAGCCACCAAACACACTTAAAGCATGCAGAATCGACTCAGAATAGGAAAAGGAGACGTTTAGGTCAATTTTATGCATTTTGGCGTTCGTAGATACAAGAAAACTGTTAAAATTCTTCAGAAACGTCACTTTTGAAGTGTTTTCTTGTACTTTTAAGCCACTCAGATACCCTACGGGCTCGGAAAGTGCAACGAAACCATCAAATTTTAGCTAGAAACTGTATTTTTGTCGATTTTTATTGAATTTGAACTATATTTCAACGTTTTTTGATGGTTCTGAGCCACCAAACACACTTAAAGCATGCAGAATCGACCCAGAATAGGAAAAGGAGACGTTTAGGTCAATTTTATGCATTCTGGCGTTCGTAGATACAAGAAAACTGTTAAAATTCTTCAGAAACGTCACTTTTGAAGTGTTTTCTTGTACTTTTAAGCCACTCAGATACCCTACGGGCTCGGAAACTGCAACGAAACCATCAAATTTTAGCTAGAAACTGTATTTTTGTCGATTTTTATTGAATTTGTACTATATTTCAACGTTTTTTGATGGTTCTGAGCTACCAAACACACTTAAAGCATGCAGAATCGACTCAGAATAGGAAAAGGAGACGTTTAGGTCAATTTTATGCATTCTGGCGTTCGTAGATACAAGAAAACTGTTAAAATTCTTCAGAAACGTCACTTTTGAAGTGTTTTCTTGTACTTTTAAGCCACTCAGATACCCTACGGGCTCGGAAAGTGCAACGAAAGCATCAAATTTTAGCTAGAAACTGTATTTTTGTCGATTTTTATTGAATTTGAACTATATTTCAACGTTTTTTGATGGTTCTGAGCCACCAAACACACTTAAAGCATGCAGAATCGACTCAGAATAGGAAAAGGAGACGTTTAGGTCAATTTTATGCATTCTGGCGTTCGTAGATACAAGAAAACTGTTAAAATTCTTCAGAAACGTCACTTTTGAAGTGTTTTCTTGTACTTTTAAGCCACTCAGATACCCTACGGGCTCGGAAAGTGCAACGAAACCATCAAATTTTAGCTAGAAACTGTATTTTTGTCGATTTTTATTGAATTTGAACTATATTTCAAGGTTTTTTGATGGTTCTGAGCCACCAAACACACTTAAAGCATGCAGAATCGACTCAGAATAGGAAAAGGAGACGTTTAGGTCAATTTTATGCATTCTGGCGTTCGTAGATACAAGAAAACTGTTAAAATTCTTCAGAAACGTCACTTTTGAAGTGTTTTCTTGTACTTTTAAGCCACTCAGGTACCCTACGGGCTCGGAAAGTGCAACGAAACCATCAAATTTTAGTTAGAAACTGTATTTTTGTCGATTTTTATTGAATTTGAACTATATTTCAACGTTTTTTGATGGTTCTGAGCCACCAAATACACTTAAAGCATGCAGAATCGACTCAGAATAGGAAAAGGAGACGTTTAGGTCAATTTTATGCATTCTGGCGTTCGTAGATACAAGAAAACTGTTAAAATTCTTCAGAAACGTCACTTTTGAAGTGTTTTCTTGTACTTTTAAGCCACTCAGATACCCAACGGGCTCGGAAAGTGCAACGAAACCATCAAATTTTAGCTAGAAACTGTATTTTTGTCGATTTTTATTGAATTTGAACTATATTTCAACGTTTTTTGATGGTTCTGAGCCACCAAACACACTTAAAGCATGCAGAATCGACTCAGAATAGGAAAAGGAGACGTTTAGGTCAATTTTATGCATTCTGGCGTTCGTAGATACAAGAAAACTGTTAAAATTCTTCAGAAACGTCACTTTTGAAGTGTTTTCTTGTACTTTTAAGCCACTCAGATACCCTACGGGCTCGGAAAGTGCAACGAAACCATCAAATTTTAGCTAGAAACTGTATTTTTGTCGATTTTTATTGAATTTGAACTATATTTCAACGTTTTTTGATGGTTCTGAGCCACCAAACACACTTAAAGCATGCAGAATCGACTCAGAATAGGAAAAGGAGACGTTTAGGTCAATTTTATGCATTCTGGCGTTCGTAGATACAAGAAAACTGTTAAAATTCTTCAGAAACGTCACTTTTGAAGTGTTTTCTTGTACTTTTAAGACACTCAGGTACCCTACGGGCTCGGAAAGTGCAACGAAACCATCAAATTTTAGTTAGAAACTGTATTTTTGTCGATTTTTATTGAATTTGAACTATATTTCAACGTTTTTTGATGGTTCTGAGCCACCAAACACACTTAAAGCATGCAGAATCGACTCAGAATAGGAAAAGGAGACGTTTAGGTCAATTTTATGCATTCTGGCGTTCGTAGATACAAGAAAACTGTTAAAATTCTTCAGAAACGTCACTTTTGAAGTGTTTTCTTGTACTTTTAAGCCACTCAGATACCCTACGGGCTCGGAAAGTGCAACGAAACCATCAAATTTTAGCTAGAAACTGTATTTTTGTCGATTTTTATTGAATTTGAACTATATTTCAACGTTTTTTGATGGTTCTGAGCCACCAAACACACTTAAAGCATGCAGAATCGACTCAGAATAGGAAAAGAAGACGTTTAGGTCAATTTTATGCTTTCTGGCGTTCGTAGATACAAGAAAACTGTTAAAATTCTTCAGAAACTTCACTTTTGAAGTGTTTTCTTGTACTTTTAAGCCACTCAGATACCCTACGGGCTCGGAAAGTGCAACGAAACCATCAAATTTTAGCTAGAAACTGTATTTTTGTCGATTTTTATTGAATTTGAACTATATTTCAACGTTTTTTGATGGTTCTGAGCCACCAAACACACTTAAAGCATGCAGAATCGACTCAGAATAGGAAAAGGAGACGTTTAGGTCAATTTAATGCATTCTGGCGTTCGTTGATACAAGAAAACTGTTAAAATTCTTCAGAAACGTCACTTTTGAAGTGTTTTCTTGTACTTTTAAGCCACTCAGATACCCTACGGGCTCGGAAAGTGCAACGAAACCATCAAATTTTAGCTAGAAACTGTATTTTTGTCGATTTTTATTGAATTTGAACTATATTTCAACGATTTTTGATGGTTCTGAGCCACCAAACACACTTAAAGCATGCTGAATCGACTCAGAATAGGAAAAGGAGACGTTTAGGTCAATTTTATGCATTCTGGCGTTCGTAGAAACAAGAAAACTGTTAAAATTCTTCAGAAACGTCACTTTTGAAGTGTTTTCTTGTACTTTTAAGCCACTCAGATACCCTACGGGCTCGGAAAGTGCAACGAAACCATCAAATTTTAGCTAGAAACTGTATTTTTGTCGATTTTTATTGAATTTGAACTATATTTCAACGTTTTTTGATGTGTTCTGAGCCACCAAACACACTTAAAGCATGCAGAATCGACTCAGAATAGGAAAAGGAGACGTTTAGGTCAATTTTATGCATTCTGGCGTTCGTAGATACAAGAAAACTGTTAAAATTCTTCAGAAACGTCACTTTTGAAGTGTTTTCTTGTACTTTTAAGCCACTCAGATACCCTACGGGCTCGGAAAGTGCAACGAAACCATCAAATTTTAGCTAGAAACTGTATTTTTGTCGATTTTTATTGAATTTGAACTATATTTCAACGTTTTTTGATGGTTCTGAGCCACCAAACACACTTAAAGCATGCAGAATCGACTCAGAATAGGAAAAGGAGACGTTTAGGTCAATTTTATGCATTCTGGCGTTCGTAGATACAAGAAAACTGTTAAAATTCTTCAGAAACGTCACTTTTGAAGTGTTTTCTTGTACTTTTAAGCCACTCAGATACCCTACGGGCTCGGAAAGTGCAACGAAACCATCAAATTTTAGCCAGAAACTGTATTTTTGTCGATTTTTATTGAATTTGAACTATATTTCAACGTTTTTTGATGGTTCTGAGCCACCAAACACACTTAAAGCATGCAGAATCGACTCAGAATAGGAAAAGGAGACGTTTAGGTCAATTTTATGCATTCTGGCGTTCGTAGATACAAGAAAACTGTTAAAATTCTTCAGAAACGTCACTTTTGAAGTGTTTTCTTGTACTTTTAAGCCACTCAGATACCCAACGGGCTCGGAAAGTGCAACGAAACCATCAAATTTTAGCTAGAAACTGTATTTTTGTCGATTTTTATTGAATTTGAACTATATTTCAACGTTTTTTGATGGTTCTGAGCCACCAAACACACTTAAAGCATGCAGAATCGACTCAGAATAGGAAAAGGAGACGTTTAGGTCAATTTTATGCATTCTGGCGTTCGTAGATACAAGAAAACTGTTAAAATTCTTCAGAAACGTCACTTTTGAAGTGTTTTCTTGTACTTTTAAGCCACTCAGATACCCTACGGGCTCGGAAAGTGCAACGAAACCATCAAATTTTAGCTAGAAACTGTATTTTTGTCGATTTTTATAGAATTTGAACTATTTTTCAACGTTTTTTGATGGTTCTGAGCCACCAAACACACTTAAAGCATGCAGAATCGACTCAGAATAGGAAAAGGAGACGTTTAGGTCAATTTTATGCATTCTGGCGTTCGTAGATACAAGAAAACTGTTAAAATTCTTCAGAAACTTCACTTTTGCAGTGTTTTCTTGTACTTTTAAGCCACTCAGATACCCTACGGGCTCGGAAAGTACAACGAAACCATCAAATTTTAGCTAGAAACTGTATTTTTGTCGATTTTTATTGAATTTGAACTATATTTCAACGTTTTTTGATGGTTCTGAGCCACCAAACACACTTAAAGCATGCAGAATCGACTCAGAATAGGAAAAGGAGACGTTTAGGTCAATTTTATGCATTCTGGCGTTCGTAGATACAAGAAAACTGTTAAAATTCTTCAGAAACGTCACTTTTGAAGTGTTTTCTTGTACTTTTAAGCCACTCAGATACCCTACGGGCTCGGAAAGTGCAACGAAACCATCAAATTTTAGCTAGAAACTGTATTTTTGTCGATTTTTATTGAATTTGAACTATATTTCAACGTTTTTTGATGGTTCTGAGCCACCAAACACACTTAAAGCATGCAGAATCGACTCAGAATAGGAAAAGGAGACGTTTAGGTCAATTTTATGCATTCTGGCGTTCGTAGATACAAGAAAACTGTTAAAATTCTTCAGAAACGTCACTTTTGAAGTGTTTTCTTGTACTTTTAAGCCACTCAGATACCCTATGGGCTCGGAAAGTGCAACGAAACCATCAAATTTTAGCTAGAAACTGTATTTTTGTCGATTTTTATTGAATCTGAACTATATTTCAACGTTTTTTGATGGTTCTGAGCCACCAAACACACTTAAAGCATGCAGAATCGACTCAGAATAGGAAAAGGAGACGTTTAGGTCAATTTTATGCATTCTGGCGTTCGTAGATACAAGAAAACTGTTAAAATTCTTCAGAAACGTCACTTTTGAAGTGTTTTCTTGTACTTTTAAGCCACTCAGATACCCTGCGGGCTCGGAAAGTGCAACGAAACCATCAAATTTTAGCTAGAAACCATATTTTTGTCGATTTTTATTGAATTTGAACTATATTTCAACGTTTTTTGATGGTTCTGAGCCACCAAACACACCTAAAGCATGCAGAATCGACTCAGATTAGGAAAAGGAGACGTTTAGGTCAATTTTATGCATTCTGGCGTTCGTAGATACAAGAAAACTGTTAAAATTCTTCAGAAACGTCACTTTTGAAGTGTTTTCTTGTACTTTTAAGCCACTCAGATACCCTACGGCTCATCAAAAAACGTTGAAATATAGTTCAAATTCAATAAAAATCGACAAAAATACAGTTTCTAGCTAAAATTTGATGGTTTCGTTGCACTTTCCGAGCCCGTAGGGTAACACTTCAAAAGTGACGTTTCTGAAGAATTTTAGTAGTTATATAGTGGGGGTTCTAGACCAGGTCAAATGAGGTCAAACTGGTCCAGCTCCCCCATTACTTTTCATCGAGCGGTCATTGACCTTTCATTTGTTGTCGACCTTGTCGATGCACGTGGGTGACCTTGCCAGCTGGTCCAGCTCCCCCATTACTTTTCATCGGGCGATCATTGACCTAGCCGTTGCACGACCTTGGTCGTTTATTGCCCTCCTTCATCTCGAGATCTATCCCCCCTTTTCGTTTAGGTCGGGGAGGGATCTCGGACGCAATGTCGCATCCCCACTTCCGTTTTATACTTGTATAAAAGTCGATGGATTCGTCTGTATGAATTACGTTTATTGCCCTTGGTCATCTCGAGATCTATCCCCTCTTTTTTTTTTTAGGTCGGGTCGCTGCACGGGGCTGGCCTTGGCTGACTTGCCTTAGGACTTCACGTGTCTGACCTGTACGTTTTGGCACCGCCTTTTACTCGATCGACCTGACCCGTTTTTCCATAGTCAGGTTGGCCGAGCGGTCTAAGGCGTCAGATTTAAGCTCTGATTCTCGAAAGGGAGCGTGGGTTCGAATCCCACACCTGACAGTTTTTTTTTTTTCGTTCGTTATTTTGACGTTTTGTGTTGCGATTAAATAAAACACAGTTTAATATAGTATTCTTTATTGAGGAAACCTTGAATACAACCAATTGTAAATACATTTAGCATTGTTTAAAGAACAGTAACATTTTTTATTATTAGCAATATGTTTATCACATGCTGGGATTTCTTTAGATAATTTCACAGAGTCTTCAATTGTTTCGAGGTTCACAATTTTGGGGCAGTCTTTTCCTAGCGTTTCCTTAAGGTAATTTTCTTTACATTTTCCTTTTACATATAAGATCTCCACTGCATATTCCTTGATGTATTTGAACAAAATTTCTTTTACAGATATCTGCTCCTTGAAGCCGTCATTAAATCTCAACATGTGATGATAACGTTCTAGATATCTAGCTTGTTTCTTCGTTCTTTCATCGATTTCTTTGAGTTGTTTTGTAGATTTGAATATTTCGTGTATTGTGTTAATTCCATCGTAAATCGCAAGTTCTTTTACAATGAATTCAGGTAGACAAAAACCTTGTACGTCGACTACAACCAACTTCATCGTATCAATTATGTCAACTGACTGAGAGAAAAGCGACTATGTAATTTTTTTTTTATCAATCCAACTGTTGTGGGTGTTATTAAATCCTAACCATTTAACATAAAGTTGATTACCTTTCTTTTTTAAAACTTTTTCAACGAGATATACACCTGGATGCTTAACTTTCAATAGTTCCATTTCATAGAAACCACCTAAAATGTTTTCACCCTTTTCATCTTTCAAAAAATATGTGGTGGGATTAGTGAGATTAATTTTTCTTATTATGAAAATCTCATTTGACCAATTGGGTGTGTATCCCTTATCGAATATTCCGCGATACTTACTTATTCTTACGTTATCACCAACTTTAAATTTTGATTTATTGCTCACTATTTTAATCTGAGTATAAGCAGCTTTTAGAATAGCGTTTTCATTACTTTTGTTAACTTGTGACGGTTTCATTTTTATAGTACGATGATAAGAATTATTATATCGATGTACCACATTTGCCAATAAATCTAACCATTTATAATTTCCTTGCAAACTAAATTCTTTCCACATTAAATTTTTTAATGTACGATTTACTCTTTCGACGATTGAGGCTTTTTTTAAACTGTAGACATTGTAATGATTAATTTTGTATTTTTTCATAAGATTTTGAAACTTTACGTTGTAGAATTCTTTTCCTTGATCTGTTTGTAAATTTTTGGGTAACCGTACGATTTTGGATAAAATTGTTTCCATTGCAGTGGCGATTTGTTGAGAATCTTTTGACTTTACAGGGACAGCCCACACGTATTTTGAGAAACAGTCAATAACAACAAGTATATATTTGTATCCTCTGTTTATCTTAGCATACGGTATCATTTCCACTAGATCTGCTTGTAATGTTTCATTAATACCTTTTATTATAACCTTGCGTCGTTTAAAATTAATTCTTACAGGTTTGTGCAATTCTGCAACAATATCTCTTTTAATGGGAGTTGGCTCATACACCTTCTTGCGTTTCATTTTTATCAGTCTTATGTATATAATGTGCTTTCTCGGCACTAACTAACGATTCTTCAAAATTAACAGGACATTTTATTATCATTTCTGCGAACAAATTTGGTACATTTTCTGTTTTATTTACAGCATATTTGAACGATATTCGATCACCGTTACGTAGTACAAATCCTTTCAATTCTTCTTTACTAAAAAATTTGTTATTTACATAAACATTTATTTCATTACTGGTAATATTCAATTTTGTAAGGGTTCCAATTTCTAAAGGAAACGTATAGTGCGTTTCTTTAGAATTTAATACATACGTGTTTTCCACGGTTTTATCGGATTCGAAGCGAAATATCAGATTATAGAACATATAGTTTGAAATAGTAATCATATCATTGTCGATAGAACCTGAAAGTTTAGCATGTTTTAACAAATGACGCCCGAATTTATCCAGAGTCATATTAAGCAATAATTTTAGCTTCGCGTAGTTCTTCTATTATAGAAACGATTTCGTTTTGATGACCCGAATGGCCTGCTGTCTGGGAAGCGACTAACAACTTCAGTCTTTCAACTAATTCATTTGGATCTTCCCAATACACATAATCAACTTTATTTGTGTTTACTTCTTTAAATAGTACTTGACCACCTTTCTTCGGTTTTTTATACTTCGTGAGAGTTGAGAATAATGGTCCTATAATATTTTTGTATTTCATCGAACTTGTACCCAATATTCGATCATTTTCATTGAAATTTCTTCGATATGCATTGGTTTTTTCTAAAATTTTTTTGTAAATTTCCTTGTCTTCCGTAGTAAAATGAACAGGCTTCTTTTTAAAAATAAGTTCATAAATTCCAGGAGTCCCTTTAAAGATTTCATTGTCTATTTTTATATCTGGACCTATAAATTGTACCTCCTTCGAACCAATATAAAATTTCTCTGAGAAAGTGTCATGTCTTACGCCTGTTCTGTGATCAAATTTACTTTCTGCATCGTGATGCATTTCGTCAATATATTTTCTGGGTAATTCATCAAAATCATTTAAATATTCGTTGTAAACGTCTGTATCAACGATGTTTTTAATATAATTTTTACTTAACTGAACAGATTTTTCAAGAACCTCATTGAAGTTATAATTATCATTGTCTTCCTCGGGAATGTATTGGAACACATTGTCCTGTGCATCTGTTTTATTTATTGATTCTTCGAAATCTTCCTGTGATAAAACATCATATTTTGAACTAATCGGACTCATTCGATCTTCTTTTTCATTTTTGATGGCACCGATTCTTTTCACAAGGTTAGTAACTTTTGTAGCAATTCTTTTTTGTCTTGGCGTGAAAATTTCTGCTTGCTTTGGTGTAGTAACAATAGTTTTTTTCTCACGAACAGGAGACAGAATTGTATTTTCTAACTTTCGCTTTGTAGGTGTACTGTGCTCAATGTTCGACACATTTTTTGTTTTCACATCTTGATTACTTTTTATTGGATTTTCACTCCGTCTCTCAATTAATGTTTCCAAATGTTTAGTGAGGGGTTCATACTTTTTCTCTTCATTTCGTTGAGTTGCTTTAATTAGTTCTAATTTTCTTTGTAAATCTTTTCTTTTCTTAATCAGTTTCCTTTTTAAATCAACCACATCTGATATTTTTGAATCCATGTCTCCTAAGGCTTCCGAAAATACAAATAAACTGAATCTATTTATTTGAATGATAGGCTTATATACCTATGCAAAATTTCACAAACATTCTATAAAAATACTTTATTCAATAGTACAGATGCACATGTTTTGTTTTGTAATGATCTCTTATATGATCTTTATAGTAGCAGTATATACATGGTAAGTTAGGAGTATCTGTTTCACCTCCACATTTTGGACATTTATATTTTACAGGAACTGGCATGTTGAATGTTCAACATACTTCTATAGACTGAAATTATGAAAATGGATCAATAAAATTATCAAATCCTTTTCTAAACCGACCACTACGAATTTCGTTCTCTTTATCGACTACTAAAAAATCATAACTGTTTTGCCAGCAAAATGAACACATTTCTTTAAATTTATCAAATGAGATATCAGTGCCGATATGATCATCATAGATATGGCGCAAGTTTAAATTATCTTGCTTAAATAAAATGATAAAATTTGCGTTGTCTCTTATTAGATGCTTAGGAATACATGTGTAGGTTTGACATAAATAAAAACAATCTATATTTCTGTGTCGTCCCATGCTAAAATATTCTTTCATTAAATTTTGCTTGCCACATGCCACATCGTCAAAAATAAAGACAGAATTAGTTTTAGCTTTGTGCGGTGGTGGTATGTTGTTATTGTCGAAATTGCTGAAACTATAAAAATTTATACCTTTAATAGGTTTTAGAAGATTTTCCAAATATTGATATTTTGGTTGGAAAAGAGATTTAGAATACACATAGACATTTTCAAATCTTAAACCATTTGGATGTTCGATTAAACCTATCATAACATTAGTCTTTCCGCAGTTAGACGGTCCGACAATAATACATCTTACTGTAGATGGTAAAAGATCCCCATGTCTTTTATTCTCACTGTTAATTTTGATATCGTTATTATTTATCGGCAATTTGAGGTTTTGAGGTGTCAAACGCATTTCGACATCTGATTAAGAAACTGACATGTGGGGGGGTATAAATACTAAATTTTTCTACGTTTCCGTTAGTATTTTAGCTGATCCGAAAGTTTGAGTATAAATGAAGAATACGAAGCGAAAAAGGAACAGTCGTCGGATTGAGACCTACAGAAAGAGATATTGTGGACGTGGGATTGTAAATTCGGTTATTAATAAATTACCGTTTGAACTTCATATTCCCGGTTATAACTTTTGTGGACCAGGAACTAAATTAGAAAAACGATTAGCAAGAGGAGATAAAGGCCGGAATCAATTAGATGAAGCTTGCAAATTTCACGATATAGCTTATGGTGAACATAAAGATTTGGAAAATCGACATAAGGCCGATAAAGTTCTGTTAGATAAAGCGAAACTTAGACTACGTTCTTCGGACGCTTCTTTGGGCGAAAAAGCTGCTGCTTTAGGTGTTGCGGCTGCCATGAAAGCCAAAATAAAACTCGGTATGGGTTGTCCAGTCAAAAGACAAACTAGCAAACGTGGAAAAGTCTTGAATTTTAATGTTTTAAGAAAATCCGCCAGACTTGCTTTAAAAAATAAGAAATTTAAGAATATGAACGATGCTGTAAAAGTGGCCATGAGAGCAGTAAAATCATCAAAAGGAAAAAAGAGAGTGAGACCTCTTCGTCACAGACGTATAATACCCATACCGAAAAGTGGTGGATTTTTACCTCTACTACCAATATTTGCCGCTTTAGGCGCTCTGGGATCTCTAGGTGGTGGCGCAGCAGCCATTGCAAAAGCTGTTAACGATGCTAAATCAGCTAAAGAACAGTTGAAAGAAAATCAACGACACAATCAGAAAATGGAGTCGATAGCTGTAGGAAAGTCAGGAAGTGGATTATACTTGAAACCATATAAAAGAGGATATGGTCTTTTTTTAGCTCCATCAAAATTTCAAAAGAACTCCCGATAAATATTCCAAAATATGCTCTCACCAACATCGACATTTACAAATATGTAAAGCGTTTGAAAATTCCCCGCTTCAGAGGAGTTTTTATGAAAAATTCACTTCCAAATAAAGTACGCCTTAATGAGTGTGGTATATTAAATTTAGACAATAAGGAAGGTCCTGGAACACATTGGACAGCTTATAAAAAAACTCGAAACGAAGTTATATACTTTGATAGTTATGGAGATTTGAGACCACCTCTTGAACTGATCAAATACTTACAAAGCAACGGTTTCTGTAATATAGTATATAATTATGAATCTTTACAGACTTTTAATAGTATTAATTGTGGACATTTGTGTTTAAGATTCCTATATAACTGCTACAAATAAAATTGTTTGAAATTCGAGCGTTTTAGTTGAACTGTTAGTGTCGTCGAAGTAAGTTGCACGATGTCCAACGTATTCTCATTGAATGGATTACTATCCACCAATTGTCTTGGAAGATTATAACTATGCTTTAGGATTAGAAAGTTTGGTTACTTGGAATTCTTTTCCAAATATCGATAACAATAACAACAAATTTTATTTTTTTACACCAGACAAAAAAGAGCATTACATAGAAATTCCCGAGGGTTCTTACGAGATAGAAGACATTGAGTCGTATTTAAATAAAGAAATCAAAAACTATATGGAACATTATTTTCAATACGAAACTGACAAACACGGAAATAGAATAAAGAAATTTAAAATGTTAACACCAAGCTTAATAATCAGAGGAAATAATAATACTTTAAAATCGGAAGTTAAATGTACTCTTGATATAAATTTTTCAAGAAAGGATTCGTTAGGGAATTTATTGGGATTTAAGGATACCATTCTGAAAGCGCATAAAACTCATATATCAGATTTTCCAGCAAAAATTTTAAAGGTAAATGCTCTTTGCGTTTATTGCAATATAGTAACTGGTTCATACAAGAACGGAAGTCCCGTTCACGTCATCCATCAATTTTTTCCAACAGTACCACCCGGTTACAAAATAGTGGAACGACCATTAAATGTGATATATCTACCAATTAATACGAAACAAATAGATGAAATAATCGTTAAAATAACAGATCAAGAAGGTAATATTGTTAGTTTCAGAGGTGAAGAGGTAGGTGTACGGTTGCATCTTAAGAAGGTCACGTGATGGGTATTATATTTAATGAAAATCTAAAAAACCGAAATTCGGTATATATAAGTAGGGCAATGAAAAAGAGATCAGTCAGTCCTTTGAGAAGGGTCAAACGTTTAACTTTAGGCAATCGTAAATTTCTTGAATCTCTAGGATTAACGGTCTTGAAATAATATTTTTATTGAATATATAAATCAGCAATGAATTTTGAAATATTAAACGTAAGCGAAAAAGCTGCCTATGATCATTCAATTTATTATGGAGAAAGACATACACACCTACCTTATTCTAACAGTTCATTTAACTACGATGATGAAATAAGAATTCCTATTGAACATCAAGATTTATACACTTTTCCACATTTGAGTACATTGCATATAGAGGGTAAGGTTATTGTGAAGAATGAAATCGACGAAATTGTACAGAAACCAGAAATCAAATTTGTAAATAATGGCGTTCTTCTGATGTTTAATCAAATAAGATATGAAATTGCTGGAGTCGTTGTGGATAGTATTAGAAATCCTGGGTTAGCGTCTACCATGAAAGGATATGTAACGTATAACAGTAATGAAAGCATAGCTCTAGAGAATGCTGGATGGTTTCCTAAAAAAGATTCGAATATAATTAAGGAAAATGGAACTTTTGAAGTTTCGATTCCATTAAAAATGATTTTTGGTTTTTGTGAAGATTTTAAAAAGACCATTTTGAATGTAAGACAGGAGCTTGTTTTGGTTCGTTCTAATACCGATGTGAATGCTTTAATTTCCTCAAATGATAAATACAAAATTAAAGTAGAACTTAGTAAAATATGCTGGAAAATGCATCACTTGTCCGTGTCCGATGCCGAAAGGATCGCATTAATCGATATTGTAAGAAGCAACAGGGAATTGGATATTATGTTTAGAAGTAAAGAATTACATGAATTTGCTCCACCAGTACAATCGATAACAAATACTTGGACTATTAAAACTTCCTTAGAAAAACCTCAGTACATACTTTTTGCATTACAGCAAGGAAGAAAAAACCAATTGAAGAAAAACTACAGTCAGTTTGATCATTGTAATCTGAGAGATGTAAAATTGTACCTTAATGATACCATGTATCCCTACGACAACCTGAATGTTGATTTCACAAATAATCGGTATGCAATTCTCTATGATATGTTTAAAGAATTCCAGACATCGTTCTTATCCAAACAAACCAGCGAACCATTATTCGATAAGGATGAATTTAAAGAAAAGACGCCTATAATAGTAATCGACTGTTCTAAACAAACGGAAGCTTTGAAGAGAGGCCCCGTTACAATCACTTTGTGGTTTGAGACGATCTCTGGTATTCCTGCAGACACTACAGCCTACTGTCTTATTCTTCACGACCGAATGGTAAAATACATCCCTGCACAAGATGTCGTCAGAGTGTTGTAAATAATTTAACCTGTTATTGTATTATTATTATGTTTGGGGGTAAATAAAACTACATATAACCCATTTCTGTGTGTTTTATTCATGGCTACCAGAAATTACATGTAAAGTTTTCTTATAATCATCTAACTTAATCGAGGGCCATTTTGTTGAATCCGGTCCCTCAGTCCATCCTAATGGTATTTCAGGATTGGCTTCTCCTTTGACAATGTTCTTTTTGATCCAGTTGAAAATTCTTCGGTGCTCCTGATTTTGAGAAGGTTGAAATGCGAAAGAATCGTAATTTATTATTTCTAAAGACTCATAGAAAGTACTGAGCGCTTTATGGTTTGCCAAATACGCAGCCCGACACATAAATTCATCCACGCACTGGTCGATCCTTCGATAATTTTTCCGGATATTCTCAACAGGATAGAATATATCTCCAAGATTCTGCCAGCGATTATCACTCAATAATTTATAAATAAAACATTTATACGTTAGAGTATTGTCCAAATAGTTGGTGGTCATCAAAAACTCCAAAGCAGCATAATTTAAATTTTCAATTTGGTCTCTTTCGCATACATGTAGAAATGCATCAATGTAACCATCGACACATTGCTTTCTTTGTAGCAGAATACAAATGTCAAGTGTATAAAAGTCACTTTCACTTTCGGCAATCCATTTAAACACTTCGTCCGGTACAATAAAATCTTTTTTATCGATGAGATGAAGGAATAAATTTAATTTCGTTCGATCACTCGCAGCGGCTTTAAGATATGTTTTGTACACATTTTCGGATGCACAAAATGCTTGTAAATCAACAAATTGTCTCAAGTCAGACATTGTTGTAATCATAAAATAACCAACATCGAATAAATCATCTGTGAAATTTAATTGCTTATATATGGCAATCCCCACTTTTTTTAACTTACGTGCGAAATATGATATCCCCAAGGTTTCGTATCCGTTGCAAATCTTGTGACAATCCTTTTATCATCATTTGGACTGAGAACTACTTTTTCTTGTTTTACTGTGTAAACAGTATGATGTTTGGACTTGATGAGTCTTTGTGATTTTTCGTAACTTCGATTATTAAATAAACATTCTTTGTAATTTTCAAACGTTATTGTTTTAAGTGATGCTTTTGTACTACCTTTGGATTTTTTAACTAATTTTTTATTGAAATCGTCACTTGCAATTCTATATGCGTACATTTTAGATCTGAGACCCACAAATTCTAGCATAATCTTACCGTTATTTTCATCTTTCATTAAACCTGGTACTTTCTTATTTTTCAGTTCTATATCATAAATATTATATAAATCATAGTCAGAAGTATCAAATCGATGTGAGTCTTTCTTAATATATTTGTATATATCGTCTACGTGAAATTCATAAATTAGGCTGTCAGTGTCGGTATAAAGTAACTTAGCATTATTTTTAAATGTTTTTTTAATATAGTCATAATGAAATTCATAGAGAAAAGTTTTAGAAATATCTAAAATGCAAAAACCAACATAAATTGGTTTATTCAAAAATACTTCTAATTTACTCATTTCGATTATTGCTGAATCATCGTCAAATACAACAGAACTGTGAAAATTTGGTTTAGATATAAGAGAACGAACTCCCCATCTTCCCTCCCATTTACTAACCAATCGAATATCGCGATGTTTTCTTACATTTTCCATGCATTTACCATAAATAGCATTAATCATTAATTTAAAAAAATCTTTTTCAAAATCGTTCTTTGCTTGCTGCCTAAGTTTTGTATTTAAATCTATATATTCCTTTAACCACGCAGATTGTTTGAATTTCATAACACGATGTACACATTTTATTTTCATACCAAATTTTGTATACATTTTTAAATTCCGATAATGAATAATATAATTTTTCTTGGGATATAAAGTCAACAATAACTTCTTAAGTTTAGATCTTGAAATGGGCGGTATCATATGCTCTGGAGCTAATGGTAAATCACTATGAATTTCATGTAAATCTATTGGATAATCTAAATCGCATTCAATAATATAACCGATTGCTGAATTTTCTGGGGTATCTAAGATATCAGCTATATTGAAATTTTCTACAAACTCAAATTCTCCATACGGTAAATATTGAGACATTGCCGCTCCGTAAAGGTTGTTACCATCAAAATACATTAAATAGGTACTATCTTTCGAAGGATCATATTCTTCTTTTGGCATGTATTTGTTATTGGCTTTACCGTATCTATTGGAACACTGCGAAACTCCACCTCTAATACCTCTTTCTACAAATAGAACTTTATCTATATCCGTTAAAAGTTCTAGTTTAATTTCTGTTGTTTTTAACATAGCATCAAATGTTAGGCCCGGAGCAGTATAATAATGCAACGGATCAAGTTGATAAGTATTTAAACAAGTAGTTCGAAAAGCTTCAAATACATCGGCTAGAAGAAGCACATCAGTTTTTAAATATAAATCAGAATATTCTCCTAATGTATGAATATTAAAAGTATTCCATACATTGGTAGCATGGGAATAATCTTCATATTTAATATTTTCATCGTATAAGCGACTATAGAAATCCTCCTTTTCGGGCAATTTTGTTTCAAGTAGTTTCTCCCAGGAGTTTATATAATCGTAAGGAAAAACTCCCTTTCTGTTTAACAAATCAAATTCTTCCATATTATTACAATTTGCCAACGTAATAATTTTCTGAGAATTATCTAAATTGGAGGAAAGTTTGTCTAAACTATGTGGCATAAATCTGAAAGAATCAATAAACCGTAAACTAACTTTCGTGTCTTCGACAAATTTAGTAAACGAGATATATCTTTCTTTGTTAATGGGAAGTAACTTAATATCACCTTTTATTGAATTTGAAAGTTCTTTAATAAAAAAATGGGCATCATATCCGCTCATATTATGAAAGACCACGGGTATAACACAAATATCTTTATAATTTAAATTACAACTTTGATGGGCAGCGCCTCTATACATTCCAGTTAAATGACTATGATCGCGTAATTTTGTGTTCTTTTCCGAAAATCCTTTTTTACATATATGACATATTTGGGAGGATTCAAACTGCTCACGTTCTTCCGTAGTTAATGTTTCCATAGAAATAACGTTCTGAAATTTATCGTTGCAAAAATGAGCCATTCGATGTAACTCCTGAACGAACCATTGAATGCAATTTTTACCTCGATACAAACGAAACTTAGAAAATGAATTATCATATGAGCAGTGAAAATAGTAAGCAATGCTGTGCGCAATATGTTTTTGATAAGTTTCGGTCTTATTCGTGGTGGACATATGCTGTTTGGTACAATCAAGAAGAATACTCTCGAGATCTGCATAAATAGTAAAAGGTACTTTTTCTTGATGTCTATAATTTTGAAAATACAAGTAATTTTCGTTTTCTGTTGGCAGTCTTATGGAATATTTATTAATACTCTGGCATGAAGTTTTATGTTTTTGGAGCAATTCCTCTGTGGTGAAATGGTTTAAGCATCTTTCGCATATATGAAATTTACATTTATGGAGGGAAAGTTGCGTAGCTAAAAGAGCTGACAAATTTTTGATCCATACGAAATGATAGAGCAATTGTTGATCTTCAAAGTTATCATTACTGTTATTAGTATTTTGTATTTGTCTTTCAGCGGGTAGCATAAGCAAATTAATTGCTTTATAAGAATTTGAAAATCTAGTGCTTAAACGACAAGGTAAAATTTTTTTCTTCTCGATGCAGTATAAATTAATGGCAAGATTGTTGAGTTCCTCAAATTTTTGAATGTCTTTAATTGTGATTGGAAAGTCTAAATTATCATATTTCAACACATTTTTGAAATGAGGATACGATGATTTTCGGTCTGAATGTTTATCGGTAGGAAATAAAGCCGAAACTATGGCCCAAAGAAAACAATATTCATCATTATTTTGTACATTAATTATTGCATGTTTTTTTTTTATAAACTCTGGTGTGGATACAAAAGTTGAATAGCCGAATTTAATTGGGTCGTATTTATTTATGTTAATTTTCAATCCTAAAATTTCATACAACGCCCAACCGGAATCCTTTTCTGCAAATTCCTCTAATTTTTTCATGATTTTATCAATGACGTTTTCTTCGTACCATTCCTTTAAATTTGTGTATTGATCAATGTGCTGATTTTTTGTTGAAAATGTTTTAATGTCTGTTTCACCAGAGTGCGGTTGAATAAAATTTGCCGAAAAAATTACATTTACCTTAAGCATTGAGTTTTTCCGTTCTTTTTTAATTCTAAACATAAAGCATTTAAAAGATTGTTGAAAAAACTGAAGAGGATCTTTAATGTGGTGGTTACTTATAAATCCTGTACGAATTCGTTGTTGAAAACAGGATTCGACATCCTGCCATGTTACATTAGTCACCGGTTTAAATTTGACTGTTTTAATATAGCCTTCACCAGTTTTTATAGATAATTGTTTTTTCTTATTTAAAAGCTTTAGGCGATAAAATTTCAAATACGCCAAACTTGTTTCTAAGGAATTTGCGTTTTCCAACATATTTTCTCGATGGATTTTACATTTGAGTGCTTTTCTAATTATTCTAATACTGGTATTGATATAAACTAAAAAATGTTTAGTTTCTTCGATTGTTTTGATTTTACTTATGTATTCATGAATTAGCTTAAGAGAGTTTTTACATATAGCCGTCACTGATTCTTGTGATTTCATTTTTTGTCGTGAAACTTGCTCACCACAGCAGAAAAAAAGAAACACTACTATTTCCCGTTGACTAGTTTCTTGTTTATATGAGAATTAATTTGCAAGTTACAACTTGCAAGTCGTAGTTGAAAACGTGGTCGTAAGAAATAAATTCAAGTCAGCGAAAAATGAAACATGAGGAAAGCAACTGAAGGAGGGAAAAAAGTAGGGGTGGGGATTAATATAGTGTATAAATTAAACATCACACAAAAGAACAGATTAATAAGTGTTCTACAAGTACATATCATAAAAATTAATTAACGACAGAAATGGGTAAGCTTATATATATATTTTTTTTGTAGTATTTAATTTTTTTTTTTTTTTGTATAGAGAAATTTGTTATCTGCCCCTATGATGTCAGCCACAGGCTTTTAGAGAATAGGCTGAGAAAGCATATTTTCAAATGCCACCGGGATGCCTGGGAAAGGGAGCGAAAACTCTGGGAGAATGCACTTCCAAGACCATCTACACCACCCCCACCACCATCAAAGTGGTTCAGCCAACCACCACCAACACCACCGCAAGTGGAAAACTGGGACAACGAATTCTCAGGGACCTATGTCCCAAAGTTAGATAGATCCCTGTTTTTAGATAGAACAGCCTTAAACGCCTACCATGCGACATTTAACAAATATATAAGAAAACAATAATTTGTTATTTCTATCGCTATCACCCCACCACCATTATTTACCACACCATCATTTACCACCTCTAAAAACTTCTTCCCTACAAATATCAACGACCACAACTAAGTATTTGTGTCTGTGTACAAGAAGATAAGTCTAAGATGTTTCTGCCTAGCAATGTATTAATACTATTAAGTGTGCTTGTTGAAAACAACTTGTATATTTACACCACTTCAAATATAAGTCTGCTGTATATTCAGACGTACGAAAAAGAATTTTGGGAAAAAATGACTCCGATCAATCTAATCGAAACCAGTTATCATCTCTTCTATGCGAAAAATATAACAATGCAGAATCATTTGACGTACAAGATAAAAACGGAAGAAGAAAATCACCAATTTTCCAATTGGTTAATAATAGAAAATACTAAGAACAGTCGCAGTTCAAAGGAAGTCATTGATTTTTGTTTAAGAAACGATCGTGTATGGTTTGCTTCATTTTTTGTCATATTCACGATAATGACTGTAATAGTGGGATGTTGGGACCTGGCTGCTCGTTAATGGTGGTGGTGATGGTTGTTGCTATATATATAGAATTCCGCAACAACAAACTATTCATTTCATCCAAACAATGTTCGGCTTAAACTGCACACTTGTTCTACCAACCATTCTAATTCAGAAAGATTTTTATTTATTGACTGATAGCAATGTTACTGATGTCTATCTACAAACTGTTGATAGTAGTAAAGAATGTACTGTTAGAAAAATGTTAGAAATTAAAAATGGGCATGAACAACTACATATGTTTTATTCAAAAAATGTATCTTCCTCGAACCAACTGCAATATCGGCTAAAATTAGTCTTCAAAGACAACACTCGATGCAAGTCGCCGAATTACACCATCATTAACGATTATAGTGGATACAAGAATTCTACAGGTGCAAATGTTACAGAATATTGTTTGGCAAAACCATGGATATGGATATTTACTTCAGTAGGAGCAATTATTTTTGCAATCGTATTTTGTCTGTTACTTTATTTAGTACTAATTTGTTTCAGTTATTTTAGTAAATACAATACTCAAACAAATGTATGATTCAATAAAACAATTAGTTACTATTAATAGTTTTATTTAATGTCCTTTAACATATTTATTTAACAGCATCAGTACTACGATTTAATACAACAATAAGTTATTTAATATGTTTTAAATTATTTGTCCAGCAGCACGATATGACTCATCATGATCCACCACCACAGCAGTGATTTTTGATGATTGTTTATAGGTTTTTGATTTTCGTTTTTTAATGATTTTTTGTTGTTTTCATATAAAATTCAACAAAAAGCGGTTTTTGGTTAACTTGAAATTTTTTTTTTAATGTCTTAGTATATTTAGTTGTGATGGTAGTAGTCATATAACAATACATATAAAGAACAACCTATTTCGCTTTTTTTTTTTTTTTTTTTTAAGTGTTGCATGTTGGGCTTATTCGAATCCTTTTTCGATGGTCTTTTTTTCGACCTGAAAAAATTTTTACGTAGCGACCTCGAAAAAACTAGAAATGGCTCCTGTATCTAGGTCGATGTGGACAGAATCGATTTTTTTGAGCAGACTTATGCGTTCGTTCCAGAAGAAGGTTTTGATGTATACAACCGATATTCTATCTCTTACCATTTGGACACTAGAAACTTTTGCCCTTTTCTCCCTTATTTTCAACTTTTTTGAAAATTTTTTTTGCTCAACATATGGCTTAATTTTTTTAGCTTTTCCCCGTTCCCCTGAGCCGACATGCTACCTCTTACCGCTTACGAACTATGACGTTTTTTCGTTATTACTACTAAACGGTAGCGAAAAATATTTATTTTGCTAAGTGGACCTATAGACTGTTCACTCAGAAATACTTTGATGCAAAAATATTTTTTTTAAGTTTTGCCGTTTCGACGCTACAAACTTTTGCCCTTTTCACCGCCATGTTGCAAGTTAGCTGAAAAACGTCGAAGGGGATGTATATGATACGTATTTGTGGATCTTTTTTGTCCTATACACGAACCTTCTATCTCTTACCGTTTTCGAGTAACAAAGTTTTTTTCTATTTGAACGGTAAACACACCTATGACTCATATTTATTTTTGGTTACGGTAAGCTAGTAGTTCATGAGGATGCATTTTTTTATGGAAAAATAAACTTTTCAAAATTTCGTTAAATTTTTTTTGAGATTTTTTACTTTCAATTTTTCTCTATATCCTTTAGGTTTTTTTAACTTTTTTTTTTCACCAAAACTTCTAATTTGCTTCCCTACTGCTCAAGGAAAACTTTTTTTCTAATTCTGACAACCTTTTTTGACGAAAATTTTTTGATCCCAAACTCAAATTTTCACATATTTAATTACATGGACCTATTGACTATTCATCCGAAAATATTTTGACACAAAAAACAAATTTTTAACTAATTCCGTTTGTTCACCACAAACTTTTGCCCTTTTCTCCGAAATGCTAAACTCAAACCAAAAACCGTCGACACAGGTGCATGTGTTTCGTATTTTAGGAACTTTTTTGTCCTTTGCACGAACCTCATATCTCTTACCGTCTTCGAGTAAAACATTTTTTTTTTATATTTAAACAATTATTGAACCTCTAACCCACATTTATTTTTACACAAATGTGTCATTAGTTTATAGGGATGCATTTTTATTTTTTTAACAAACTTTCTGCCCTTTGGCACCCTCAAGCGATAATTCTTTTTTTTAATATTTCCGAATACGTCCCTGTCTATTGAGATAAGAGCGTCCAGTTCCGTAAGAATTTGCTGAAACAGCATCGCGTTATTTAATTCTGTGTTGTAATAATGACGGGCGGCGTGTTTCGGTTTATGAATTTTACCGTGAAAGATTTGGGAAAAAGGTGGTTTTGTTGCACTAAATAGTGGCTTCTGTGATGTGTGCGTGTATATGAATGTTTTCGAGGGACAACGGATAATTTAATTGCCTGTTTTCAATGTGGTAAGCAAACATTTTTTAATTTTAAACAACACACACTCGCCTTCCAACATTTTATTCTAATAATCACGGACGTGTTTTGCATAATTATTTTTACGTTGAACTGATCGTAACGTACGAGATTTCGAGTGCAAAGAAACTTAAATCGATGGAAAGTTGCTGATGAACATTTATTTATTAAGAAAATAATCGGAATTTTGTCGGAACAAACACGGCTTTTATTCGTTGCGGTTATTCGCAATTAAATAATTTGATATGAGACTGGGGAAAATAATACACCAAACGACATAAACAATATTTATTATAATTTCAATTCCAACTTAAGATTACACAAACAAGTTCGTACTTTATACATTTTAAGAAACTAATAAGTTTTAAATTTAAATCTAATTTAGGACGCAGTGGTTTAACCGCAATGTGCACAGTTATTCAACTGATTTTCTTTGCTGAATAATTTTCAATTCTGAATCCAATTTTTCGATTGTTTCTCTAAATTTTCGTTTCTTCTCCATCATTTTTTCGATTAAGGGCTTTATTTGCAATTCGAAACGTTCCACATTCATTTGAAATCTTTTAACATCGTATAACCAAGTATTAATTCGGCTTTCTTTATCATTTATTAAGAAAATAACCGGAACTTTGTCGAAACAAACACGTCTGTTATTCATGACGGTTTGCAATCAAATATTTTTTACATGAGACTGGGGAAAATAATACACCGAACGAATTAAATAATATTTATTATAATTTCTATTACAGCTTAAGATTGTTCAATTTAGTCCTTATTTCATACATTTTAATAGTTACTTTTAAATAACTAATTCGTTTTAAGTGTAATTCTAATCTACGATGAAGCAGTCTAACTGCACTTGATTTGTTTTCCACATGAACCAATGCCTTCTTCATTCTTCGATAAATTCGATATTGATGGTTCGACCGATCGGACCTCTATTTACCAAGTACAATTTCAAGCCGTTCACGATCTTCTGGTTCAGATCGCTGATCACTGAGTCGGTGAATTTTTCGGTAAATCTCTGTGGAAGTATCGTTCTAGACACTTCAAGTTCCACAAATATCTTGTCACCGTACTTTGTAGACAGTTTACTAAAATTTTTTGTTAAAAATTTTTTATTTTCTTCTAAAGTTTTCGCACTCACAAAAGCTTGCAAGTGAGACTCTTTATTCAATGTAGAAATGAAAGATGACATTTCTAAGTGTTAAATAATTGAATTCAAAAAACTAATTAATTCCTACAGACGAATCCATCGACTTTTATACAAGTATAAAACGGAAGTGGGGATGCGAGATTGCGTCCGAGATCCCTCCCCGACCTAAACGTTAAGAGGGGATAGATCTCGAGATGAACGAGGGCAATAAACGACCAAGGTCGTGCAACGACTAGGTCAAAGATCGCCCGATGAAAAGTAATGGGGGAGCTGGACCAGCTGGCAAGGTCAGCCACGTGCAACGACAAGGTCGACAACAAATGAAAGGTCAATGACCGCTCGATGAAAAGTAATGGGGGAGCTGGACCAGTTTGACCTCATTTGACCTGGTCTAGAACCCCCACTATATAACTACTAATTTTAACAGTTTTCTTGTATCTACGAACGCCAGAATGCATAAAATTGACCTAAACGTCTCCTTTTCCTATTCTGAGTCGATTCTGCATGCTTTAAGTGTGTTTGGTGGCTCAGAACCATCAAAAAACGTTGAAATATAGTTCAAATTCAATAAAAATCGACAAAAATACAGTTTCTAGCTAAAATTTGATGGTTTCGTTGCACTTTCCGAGCCCGTAGGGTATCTGAGTGGCTTAAAAGTACAAGAAAACACTTCAAAAGTGACGTTTCTGAAGAATTTTAACAGTTTTCATGTATCTACGAACGCCAGAATGCATAAAATTGACCTAAACGTCTCCTTTTCCTATTCTGAGTCGATTCTGCATGCTTTAAGTGTGTTTGGTGGCTCAGAACCATCAAAAAACGTTGAAATATAGTTCAAATTCAATAAAAATCGACAAAAATACAGTTTCTAGCTAAAATTTGATGGTTTCGTTGCACTTTCCGAGCCCGTAGGGTATCTGAGTGGCTTAAAAGTACAAGAAACCACTTCAAAAGTGACGTTTCTGAAGAATTTTAACAGTTTTCTTGTATCTACGAACGCCAGAATGCATAAAATTGACCTAAACGTCTCCTTTTCCTATTCTGAGTCGATTCTGCATGCTTTAAGTGTGTTTGGTGGCTCAGAACCATCAAAAAACGTTGAAATATAGTTCAAATTCAATAAAAATCGACAAAAATACAGTTTCTAGCTAAAATTTGATGGTTTCGTTGCACTTTCCGAGCCCGTAGGGTATCTGAGTGGCTTAAAAGTACAAGAAAACACTTCAAAAGTGACGTTTCTGAAGAATTTTAACAGTTTTCTTGTATCTACGAACGCCAGAATGCATAAAATTGACCTAAACGTCTCCTTTTCCTATTCTGAGTCGATTCTGCATGCTTTAAGTGTGTTTGGTGGCTCAGAACCATCAAAAAACGTTGAAATATAGTTCAAATTCAATAAAAATCGACAAAAATACAGTTTCTAGCTAAAATTTGATGGTTTCGTTGCACTTTCCGAGCCCGTAGGGTATCTGAGTGGCTTAAAAGTACAAGAAAACACTTCAAAAGTGACGTTTCTGAAGAATTTTAACAGTTTTCTTGTATCTACGAACGCCAGAATGCATAAAATTGACCTAAACGTCTCCTTTTCCTATTCTGAGTCGATTCTGCATGCTTTAAGTGTGTTTGGTGGCTCAGAACCATCAAAAAACGTTGAAATATAGTTCAAATTCAATAAAAATCGACAAAAATACAGTTTCTAGCTAAAATTTGATGGTTTCGTTGCACTTTCCGAGCCCGTAGGGTATCTGAGTGGCTTAAAAGTAAAAGAAAACACTTCAAAAGTGACGTTTCTGAAGAATTTTAACAGTTTTCTTGTATCTACGAACGCCAGAATGCATAAAATTGACCTAAACGTCTCCTTTTCCTATTCTGAGTCGATTCTGCATGCTTTAAGTGTGTTTGGTGGCTCAGAACCATCAAAAAACGTTGAAATATAGTTCAAATTCAATAAAAATCGACAAAAATACAGTTTCTAGCTAAAATTTGATGGTTTCGTTGCACTTTCCGAGCCCGTAGGGTGTCTGAGTGGCTTAAAAGTACAAGAAAACACTTCAAAAGTGACGTTTCTGAAGAATTTTAACAGTTTTCTTGTATCTACGAACGCCAGAATGCATAAAATTGACCTAAACGTCTCCTTTTCCTATTCTGAGTCGATTCTGCATGCTTTAAGTGTGTTTGGTGGCTCAGAACCATCAAAAAACGTTGAAATATAGTTCAAATTCAATAAAAATCGACAAAAATACAGTTTCTAGCTAAAATTTGATGGTTTCGTTGCACTTTCCGAGCCCGTAGGGTATCTGAGTGGCTTAAAAGTACAAGAAAACACTTCAAAAGTGACGTTTCTGAAGAATTTTAACAGTTTTCTTGTATCTACGAACGCCAGAATGCATAAAATTGACCTAAACGTCTCCTTTTCCTATTCTGAGTCGATTCTGCATGCTTTAAGTGTGTTTGGTGGCTCAGAACCATCAAAAAACGTTGAAATATAGTTCAAATTCAATAAAAATCGACAAAAATACAGTTTCTAGCTAAAATTTGATGGTTTCGTTGCACTTTCCGAGCCCGTAGGGTATCTGAGTGGCTTAAAAGTACAAGAAAACACTTCAAAAGTGACGTTTCTGAAGAATTTTAACAGTTTTCTTGTATCTACGAACGCCAGAATGCATAAAATTGACCTAAACGTCTCCTTTTCCTATTCTGAGTCGATTCTGCATGCTTTAAGTGTGTTTGGTGGCTCAGAACCATCAAAAAACGTTGAAATATAGTTCAAATTCAATAAAAATCGACAAAAATACAGTTTCTAGCTAAAATTTGATGGTTTCGTTGCACTTTCCGAGCCCGTTGGGTATCTGAGTGGCTTAAAAGTACAAGAAAACACTTCAAAAGTGACGTTTCTGAAGAATTTTAACAGTTTTCTTGTATCTACGAACGCCAGAATGCATAAAATTGACCTAAACGTCTCCTTTTCCTATTCTGAGTCGATTCAGCATGCTTTAAGTGTGTTTGGTGGCTCAGAACCATCAAAAATCGTTGAAATATAGTTCAAATTCAATAAAAATCGACAAAAATACAGTTTCTAGCTAAAATTTGATGGTTTCGTTGCACTTTCCGAGCCCGTAGGGTATCAGAGTGGCTTAAAAGTACAAGAAAACACTTCAAAAGTGACGTTTCTGAAGAATTTTAACAGTTTTCTTGTATCTACGAACGCCAGAATGCATAAAATTGACCTAAACGTCTCCTTTTCCTATTCTGAGTCGATTCTGCATGCTTTAAGTGTGTTTGGTGGCTCAGAACCATCAAAAAACGTTGAAATATAGTTCAAATTCAATAAAAATCGACAAAAATACAGTTTCTAGCTAAAATTTGATGGTTTCGTTGCACTTTCCGAGACCGTAGGGTATCTGAGTGGCTTAAAAGTACAAGAAAACTCTTCAAAACTGACGTTTCTGAAGAATTTTAACAGTTTTCTTGTATCTACGAACGCCAGAATGCATAAAATTGACCTAAACGTCTCCTTTTCCTATTCTGAGTCGATTCTGCATGCTTTAAGTGTGTTTGGTGGCTCAGAACCATCAAAAAACGTTGAAATATAGTTCAAATTCAATAAAAATCGACAAAAATACAGTTTCTAGCTAAAATTTGATGGTTTCGTTGCACTTTCCGAGCCCGTAGGGTATCTGAGTGGCTTAAAAGTACAAGAAAACACTTCAAAAGTGACGTTTCTGAAGAATTTTAACAGTTTTCTTGTATCTACGAACGCCAGAATGCATAAAATTGACCTAAACGTCTCCTTTTCCTATTCTGAGTCGATTCTGCATGCTTTAAGTGTGTTTGGTGGCTCAGAACCATCAAAAAACGTTGAAATATAGTTCAAATTCAATAAAAATCGACAAAAATACAGTTTCTAGCTAAAATTTGATGGTTTCGTTGCACTTTCCGAGCCCGTTGGGTATCTGAGTGGCTTAATAGTACAAGAAAGCACTTCAAAAGTGACGTTTCTGAAGAATTTTAACAGTTTTCTTGTATGTACGAACGCCAGAATGCATAAAATTGACCTAAACGTATCCTTTTCCTATTCTGAGTCGATTCTGCATGCTTTAAGTGTGTTTGGTGGCTCAGAACCATCAAAAAACGTTGAAATATAGTTCAAATTCAATAAAAATCGACAAAAATACAGTTTCTAGCTAAAATTTGATGGTTTCGTTGCACTTTCCGAGCCCGTAGGGTATCTGAGTGGCTTAAAAGTACAAGAAAGCACTTCAATAGTGACGTTTCTGAAGAATTTTAACAGTTTTCTTGTATCTACGAACGCCAGAATGCATAAAATTGACCTAAACGTCTCCTTTTCCCATTCTGAGTCGATTCTGCATGCTTTAAGTGTGTTTGGTGGCTCAGAACCATCAAAAAACGTTGAAATATAGTTCAAATTCAATAAAAATCGACAAAAATACAGTTTCTAGCTAAAATTTGATGGTTTCGTTGCACTTTCCGAGCCCGTAGGATATCTGAGTGGCTTAAAAGTACAAGAAAACACTTCAAAAGTGACGTTTCTGAAGAATTTTAACAGTTTTCTTGTATCTACGAACGCCAGAATGCATAAAATTGACCTAAACGTCTCCTTTTCCTATTCTGAGTCGATTCTGCATGCTTTAAGTGTGTTTGGTGGCTCAGAACCATCAAAAAACGTTGAAATATAGTTCAAATTCAATAAAAATCGACAAAAATACAGTTTCTAGCTAAAATTTGATGGTTTCGTTGCACTTTCCGAGCCCGTAGGGTATCTGAGTGGCTTAAAAGTACAAGAAAACACTTCAAAAGTGACGTTTCTGAAGAATTTTAACAGTTTTCTTGTATCTACGAACGCCAGAATGCATAAAATTGACCTAAACGTCTCCTTTTCCTATTCTGAGTCGATTCTGCATGCTTTAAGTGTGTTTGGTGGCTCAGAACCATCAAAAAACGTTGAAATATAGTTCAAATTCAATAAAAATCGACAAAAATACAGTTTCTAGCTAAAATTTGATGGTTTCGTTGCACTTTCCGAGCCCGTAGGGTATCTGAGTGGCTTAAAAGTACAAGAAAACACTTCAAAAGTGACGTCTCTGAAGAATTTTAACAGTTTTCTTGTATCTACGAACGCCAGAATGCATAAAATTGACCTAAACGTCTCCTTTTCCTATTCTGAGTCGATTCTGCATGCTTTAAGTGTGTTTGGTGGCTCAGAACCATCAAAAAACGTTGAAATATAGTTCAAATTCAATAAAAATCGACAAAAATACAGTTTCTAGCTAAAATTTGATGGTTTCGTTGCACTTTCCGAGCCCGTAGGGTATCTGAGTGGCTTAAAAGTACAAGAAAACACTTCAAAAGTGAAGTTTCTGAAGAATTTTAACAGTTTTCTTGTATCTACGAACGCCAGAATGCATAAAATTGACCTAAACGTCTCCTTTTCCTATTCTGAGTCGATTCTGCATGCTTTAAGTGTGTTTGGTGGCTCAGAACCATCAAAAAACGTTGAAATATAGTTCAAATTCAATAAAAATCGACAAAAATACAGTTTCTAGCTAAAATTTGATGGTTTCGTTGCACTTTCCGAGCCCGTTGGGTATCTGAGTGGCTTAAAAGTACAAGAAAACACTTCAAAAGTGAAGTTTCTGAAGAATTTTAACAGTTTTCTTGTATCTACGAACGCCAGAATGCATAAAATTGACCTAAACGTCTCCTTTTCCTATTCTGAGTCGATTCTGCATGCTTTAAGTGTGTTTGGTGGCTCAGAACCATCAAAAAACGTTGAAATATAGTTCAAATTCAATAAAAATCGACAAAAATACAGTTTCTAGCTAAAATTTGATGGTTTCGTTGCACTTTCCGAGCTCGTAGGGTATCTGAGTGGCTTAAAAGTACAAGAAAACACTTCAAAAGTGACGTTTCTGAAGAATTTTAACAGTTTTCTTGTGTCTACGAACGCCAGAATGCATAAAATAGACCTAAACGTCTCCTTTTCCTATTCTGAGTCGATTCTGCATGCTTTAAGTGTGTTTGGTGGCTCAGAACCATCAAAAAACGTTGAAATATAGTTCAAATTCAATAAAAATCGACAAAAATACAGTTTCTAGCTAAAATTTGATGGTTTCGTTGCACTTTCCGAGCCCGTAGGGTATCTGAGTGGCTTAAAAGTACAAGAAAACACTTCAAAAGTGACGTTTCTGTAGAATTTTAACAGTTTTCTTGTATCTACGAACGCCAGAATGCATAAAATTGACCTAAACGTCTCCTTTTCCTATTCTGAGTCGATCCTGCATGCTTTAAGTGTGTTTGGTGGCTCAGAACCATCAAAAAACGTTGAAATATAGTTCAAATTCAATAAAAATCGACAAAAATACAGTTTCTAGCTAAAATTTGATGGTTTCGTTGCACTTTCCGAGCCCGTAGGGTATCTGAGTGGCTTAAAAGTACAAGAAAACACTTCAAAAGTGACGTTTCTGAAGAATTTTAACAGTTTTCTTGTATCTACGAACGCCAGAATGCATAAAATTGACCTAAACGTCTCCTTTTCCTATTCTGAGTCGATTCTGCATGCTTTAAGTGTGTTTGGTGGCTCAGAACCATCAAAAAACGTTGAAATATTGTTCAAATTCAATAAAAATCGACAAAAATACAGTTTCTAGCTAAAATTTGATGGTTTCGTTGCACTTTCCGAGCCCATAGGGTATCTGAGTGGCTTAAAAGTACAAAAAAACACTTCAAAAGTGACGTTTCTGAAGAATTTTAACAGTTTTCTTGTATCTACGAACGCCAGAATGCATAAAATTGACCTAAACGTCTCCTTTTCCTATTCTGAGTCGATTCTGCATGCTTTAAGTGTGTTTGGTGGCTCAGAACCATCAAAAAACGTTGAAATATAGTTCAAATTCAATAAAAATCGACAAAAATACAGTTTCTAGCTAAAATTTGATGGTTTCGTTGCACTTTCCGAGCCCGTAGGATATCTGAGTGGCTTAAAAGTACAAGAAAACACTTCAAAAGTGACGTTTCTGAAGAATTTTAACAGTTTTCTTGTATCTACGAACGCCAGAATGCATAAAATTGACCTAAACGTCTCCTTTTCCTATTCTGAGTCGATTCTGCATGCTTTAAGTGTGTTTGGTGGCTCAGAACCATCAAAAAACGTTGAAATATAGTTCAAATTCAATAAAAATCGACAAAAATACAGTTTCTAGCTAAAATTTGATGGTTTCGTTGCACTTTCCGAGCCCGTAGGGTATCTGAGTGGCTTAAAAGTACAAGAAAGCACTTCAATAGTGACGTTTCTGAAGAATTTTAACAGTTTTCTTGTATCTACGAACGCCAGAATGCATAAAATTGACCTAAACGTCTCCTTTTCCCATTCTGAGTCGATTCTGCATGCTTTAAGTGTGTTTGGTGGCTCAGAACCATCAAAAAACGTTCAAATATAGTTCAAATTCAATAAAAATCGACAAAAATACAGTTTCTAGCTAAAATTTGATGGTTTCGTTGCACTTTCCGAGCCCGTAGGGTATCTGAGTGGCTTAAAATTTCAAGAAAACACTTCAAAAGTGACGTTTCTGAAGAATTTTAACAGTTTTCTTGTATCTACGAACGCCAGAATGCATAAAATTGACCTAAACGTCTCCTTTTCCCATTCTGAGTCGATTCTGCATGCTTTAAGTGTGTTTGGTGGCTCAGAACCATCAAAAAACGTTCAAATATAGTTCAAATTCAATAAAAATCGACAAAAATACAGTTTCTAGCTAAAATTTGATGGTTTCGTTGCACTTTCCGAGCCCGTAGGGTATCTGAGTGGCTTAAAATTTCAAGAAAACACTTCAAAAGTGACGTTTCTGAAGAATTTTAACAGTTTTCTTGTATCTACGAACGCCAGAATGCATAAAATTGACCTAAACGTCTCCTTTTCCTATTCTGAGTCGATTCTGCATGCTTTAAGTGTGTTTGGTGGCTCAGAACCATCAAAAAACGTTGAAATATAGTTCAAATTCAATAAAAATCGACAAAAATACAGTTTCTAGCTAAAATTTGATGGTTTCGTTGCACTTTCCGAGCCCGTAGGGTATCTGAGTGGCTTAAAAGTACAAGAAAACACTTCAAAAGTGACGTTTCTGAAGAATTTTAACAGTTTCTTGTATCTACGAACGCCAGAATGCATAAAATAGACCTAAACGTCTCCTTTTCCTATTCTGAGTCGATTCTGCATGCTTTAAGTGTGTTTGGTGGCTCAGAACCATCAAAAAACGTTGAAATATAGTTCAAATTCAATAAAAATCGACAAAAATACAGTTTCTAGCTAAAATTTGATGGTTTCGTTGCACTTTCCGAGCCCGTAGGGTATCTGAGTGGCTTAAAAGTACAAGAAAACACTTCAAAAGTGACGTTTCTGAAGAATTTTAACAGTTTTCTTGTATCTACGAACGCCAGAATGCATAAAATTGACCTAAACGTCTCCTTTTCCTATTCTGAGTCGATCCTGCATGCTTTAAGTGTGTTTGGTGGCTCAGAACCATCAAAAAACGTTGAAATATAGTTCAAATTCAATAAAAATCGACAAAAATACAGTTTCTAGCTAAAATTTGATGGTTTCGTTGCACTTTCCGAGCCCGTAGGGTATCTGAGTGGCTTAAAAGTACAAGAAAACACTTCAAAAGTGACGTTTCTGAAGAATTTTAACAGTTTTCTTGTATCTACGAACGCCAGAATGCATAAAATTGACCTAAACGTCTCCTTTTCCTATTCTGAGTCGATTCTGCATGCTTTAAGTGTGTTTGGTGGCTCAGAACCATCAAAAAACGTTGAAATATAGTTCAAATTCAATAAAAATCGACAAAAATACAGTTTCTAGCTAAAATTTGATGGTTTCGTTGCACTTTCCGAGCCCGTAGGGTATCTGAGTGGCTTAAAAGTACAAAAAAACACTTCAAAAGTGACGTTTCTGAAGAATTTTAACAGTTTTCTTGTATCTACGAACGCCAGAATGCATAAAATTGACCTAAACGTCTCCTTTTCCTATTCTGAGTCGATTCTGCATGCTTTAAGTGTGTTTGGTGGCTCAGAACCATCAAAAAACGTTGAAATATAGTTCAAATTCAATAAAAATCGACAAAAATACAGTTTCTAGCTAAAATTTGATGGTTTCGTTGCACTTTCCGAGCCCGTAGGGTATCTGAGTGGCTTAAAATTTCAAGAAAACACTTCAAAAGTGACGTTTCTGAAGAATTTTAACAGTTTTCTTGTATCTACGAACGCCAGAATGCATAAAATTGACCTAAACGTCTCCTTTTCCTATTCTGAGTCGATTCTGCATGCTTTAAGTGTGTTTGGTGGCTCAGAACCATCAAAAAACGTTGAAATATAGTTCAAATTCAATAAAAATCGACAAAAATACAGTTTCTAGCTAAAATTTGATGGTTTCGATGCACTTTCCGAGCCCGTTGGGTATCTGAGTGGCTTAAAAGTACAAGAAAACACTTCAAAAGTGACGTTTCTGAAGAATTTTAACAGTTTTCTTGTATCTACGAACGCCAGAATGCATAAAATAGACCTAAACGTCTCCTTTTCCTATTCTGAGTCGATTCTGCATGCTTTAAGTGTGTTTGGTGGCTCAGAACCATCAAAAAACGTTGAAATATAGTTCAAATTCAATAAAAATCGACAAAAATACAGTTTCTAGCTAAAATTTGATGGTTTCGTTGCACTTTCCGAGCCCGTAGGGTATCTGAGTGGCTTAAAAGTACAAGAAAACACTTCAAAAGTGACGTTTCTGAAGAATTTTAACAGTTTTCTTGTATCTACGAACGCCAGAATGCATAAAATTGACCTAAACGTCTCCTTTTCCTATTCTGAGTCGATCCTGCATGCTTTAAGTGTGTTTGGTGGCTCAGAACCATCAAAAAACGTTGAAATATAGTTCAAATTCAATAAAAATCGATAAAAATACAGTTTCTAGCTAAAATTTGATGGTTTCGTTGCACTTTCCGAGCCCGTAGGGTATCTGAGTGGCTTAAAAGTACAAGAAAACACTTCAAAAGTGACGTTTCTGAAGAATTTTAACAGTTTTCTTGTATCTACGAACGCCAGAATGCATAAAATTGACCTAAACGTCTCCTTTTCCTATTCTGAGTCGATTCTGCATGCTTTAAGTGTGTTTGGTGGCTCAGAACCATCAAAAAACGTTGAAATATAGTTCAAATTCAATAAAAATCGACAAAAATACAGTTTCTAGCTAAAATTTGATGGTTTCGTTGCACTTTCCGAGCCCGTAGGGTATCTGAGTGGCTTAAAAGTACAAGAAAACACTTCAAAAGTGACGTTTCTGAAGAATTTTAACAGTTTTCTTGTATCTACGAACGCCAGAATGCATAAAATTGACCTAAACGTCTCCTTTTCCTATTCTGAGTCGATTCTGCATGCTTTAAGTGTGTTTGGTGGCTCAGAACCATCAAAAAACATTGAAATATAGTTCAAATTCAATAAAAATCGACAAAAATACAGTTTCTAGCTAAAATTTTATGGTTTCGTTGCACTTTCCGAGCCCGTAGGGTATCTGAGTGGCTTAAAAGTACAAGAAAACACTTCAAAAGTGACGTTTCTGAAGAATTTTAACAGTTTTCTTGTATCTACGAACGCCAGAATGCATAAAATTGACCTAAACGTCTCCTTTTCCTATTCTGAGTCGATTCTGCATGCTTTAAGTGTGTTTGGTGGCTCAAAACCATCAAAAAACGTTGAAATATAGTTCAAATTCAATAAAAATCGACAAAAATACAGTTTCTAGCTAAAATTTGATGGTTTCGTTGCACTTTCCGAGCCCGTAGGGTATCTGAGTGGCTTAAAAGTACAAGAAAACACTTCAAAAGTGACGTTTCTGAAGAATTTTAACAGTTTTCTTGTATCTACGAACGCCAGAATGCATAAAATTGACCTAAACGTCTCCTTTTCCTATTCTGAGTCGATTCTGCATGCTTTAAGTGTGTTTGGTGGCTCAGAACCATCAAAAAACGTTGAAATATAGTTCAAATTCAATAAAAATCGACAAAAATACAGTTTCTAGCTAAAATTTGATGGTTTCGTTGCACTTTCCGAGCCCGTAGGGTACCTGAGTGGCTTAAAAGTACAAGAAAACACTTCAAAAGTGACGTTTCTGAAGAATTTTAACAGTTTTCTTGTATCTACGAACGCCAGAATGCATAAAATTGACCTAAACGTCTCCTTTTCCTATTCTGAGTCGATTCTGCATGCTTTAAGTGTGTTTGGTGGCTCAGAACCATCAAAAAACGTTGAAATATAGTTCAAATTCAATAAAAATCGACAAAAATACAGTTTCTAGCTAAAATTTGATGGTTTCGTTGCACTTTCCGAGCCCATAGGGTATCTGAGTGGCTTAAAAGTACAAGAAAACACTTCAAAAGTGACGTTTCTGAAGAATTTTAACAGTTTTCTTGTATCTACGAACGCCAGAATGCATAAAATTGACCTAAACGTCTCCTTTTCCTATTCTGAGTCGATTCTGCATGCTTTAAGTGTGTTTGGTGGCTCAGAACCATCAAAAAACGTTGAAATATAGTTCAAATTCAATAAAAATCGACAAAAATACAGTTTCTAGCTAAAATTTGATGGTTTCGTTGCACTTTCCGAGCCCGTAGGGTATCTGAGTGGCTTAAAAGTACAAGAAAACACTTCAAAAGTGACGTTTCTGAAGAATTTTAACAGTTTTCTTGTATCTACGAACGCCAGAATGCATAAAATTGACCTAAACGTCTCCTTTTCCTATTCTGAGTCGATTCTGCATGCTTTAAGTGTGTTTGGTGGCTCAGAACCATCAAAAAACGTTGAAATATAGTTCAAATTCAATAAAAATCGACAAAAATACAGTTTCTAGCTAAAATTTGATGGTTTCGTTGCACTTTCCGAGCCCGTCGGGTATCTGAGTGGCTTAAAAGTACAAGAAAACACTTCAAAAGTGACGTTTCTGAAGAATTTTAACAGTTTTCTTGTATCTACGAACGCCAGAATGCATAAAATTGACCTAAACGTCTCCTTTTTCTATTCTGAGTCGACTCTGCATGCTTTAAGTGTGTTTGGTGGCTCAGAACCATCAAAAAACGTTGAAATATAGTTCAAATTCAATAAAAATCGACAAAAATACAGTTTCTAGCTAAAATTTGATGGTTTCGTTGCACTTTCCGAGCCCGTAGGGTATCTGAGTGGCTTAAAAGTACAAGAAAACACTTCAAAAGTGACGTTTCTGAAGAATTTTAACAGTTTTCTTGTATCTACGAACGCCAGAATGCATAAAATTGACCTAAACGTCTCCTTTTCCTATTCTGAGTCGATCCTGCATGCTTTAAGTGTGTTTGGTGGCTCAGAACCATCAAAAAACGTTGAAATATAGTTCAAATTCAATAAAAATCGACAAAAATACAGTTTCTAGCTAAAATTTGATGGTTTCGTTGCACTTTCCGAGCCCGTAGGGTATCTGAGTGGCTTAAAAGTACAAGAAAACACTTCAAAAGTGACGTTTCTGAAAAATTTTAACAGTTTTCTTGTATCTACGAACGCCAGAATGCATAAAATTGACCTAAACGTCTCCTTTTCCTATTCTGAGTCGATTCTGCATGCTTTAAGTGTGTTTGGTGGCTCAGAACCATCAAAAAACGTTGAAATATAGTTCAAATTCAATAAAAATCGACAAAAATACAGTTTCTAGCTAAAATTTGATGGTTTCGTTGCACTTTCCGAGCCCGTAGGGTATCTGAGTGGCTTAAAAGTACAAAAAAACACTTCAAAAGTGACGTTTCTGAAGAATTTTAACAGTTTTCTTGTATCTACGAACGCCAGAATGCATAAAATTGACCTAAACGTCTCCTTTTCCTATTCTGAGTCGATTCTGCATGCTTTAAGTGTGTTTGGTGGCTCAGAACCATCAAAAAACGTTGAAATATAGTTCAAATTCAATAAAAATCGACAAAAATACAGTTTCTAGCTAAAATTTGATGGTTTCGTTGCACTTTCCGAGCCCGTAGGATATCTGAGTGGCTTAAAAGTACAAGAAAACACTTCAAAAGTGACGTTTCTGAAGAATTTTAACAGTTTTCTTGTATCTACGAACGCCAGAATGCATAAAATTGACCTAAACATCTCCTTTTCCTATTCTGAGTCGATTCTGCATGCTTTAAGTGTGTTTGGTGGCTCAGAACCATCAAAAAACGTTGAAATATAGTTCAAATTCAATAAAAATCGACAAAAATACAGTTTCTAGCTAAAATTTGATGGTTTCGTTGCACTTTCCGAGCCCGTAGGGTATCTGAGTGGCTTAAAAGTACAAAAAAACACTTCAAAAGTGACGTTTCTGAAGAATTTTAACAGTTTTCTTGTATCTACGAACGCCAGAATGCATAAAATTGACCTAAACGTCTCCTTTTCCTATTCTGAGTCGATTCTGCATGCTTTAAGTGTGTTTGGTGGCTCAGAACCATCAAAAAACGTTGAAATATAGTTCAAATTCAATAAAAATCGACAAAAATACAGTTTCTAGCTAAAATTTGATGGTTTCGTTGCACTTTCCGAGCCCGTAGGATATCTGAGTGGCTTAAAAGTACAAGAAAACACTTCAAAAGTGACGTTTCTGAAGAATTTTAACAGTTTTCTTGTATCTACGAACGCCAGAATGCATAAAATTGACCTAAACGTCTCCTTTTCCTATTCTGAGTCGATTCTGCATGCTTTAAGTGTGTTTGGTGGCTCAGAACCATCAAAAAACGTTGAAATATAGTTCAAATTCAATAAAAATCGACAAAAATACAGTTTCTAGCTAAAATTTGATGGTTTCGTTGCACTTTCCGAGCCCGTAGGGTATCTGAGTGGCTTAAAAGCACAAGAAAACACTTCAAAAGTGACGTTTCTGAAGAATTTTAACAGTTTTCTTGTATCTACGAACGCCAGAATGCATAAAATTGACCTAAACGTCTCCTTTTCCTATTCTGAGTCGATTCTGCATGCTTTAAGTGTGTTTGGTGGCTCAGAACCATCAAAAAACGTTGAAATATAGTTCAAATTCAATAAAAATCGACAAAAATACAGTTTCTAGCTAAAATTTGATGGTTTCGTTGCACTTTCCGAGCCCGTAGGGTATCTGAGTGGCTTAAAAGTACAAGAAAGCACTTCAATAGTGACGTTTCTGAAGAATTTTAACAGTTTTCTTGTATCTACGAACGCCAGAATGCATAAAATTGACCTAAACTTCTCCTTTTCCCATTCTGAGTCGATTCTGCATGCTTTAAGTGTGTTTGGTGGCTCAGAACCATCAAAAAACGTTGAAATATAGTTCAAATTCAATAAAAATCGACAAAAATACAGTTTCTAGCTAAAATTTGATGGTTTCGTTGCACTTTCCGAGCCCGTAGGGTATCTGAGTGGCTTAAAATTTCAAGAAAACACTTCAAAAGTGACGTTTCTGAAAAATTTTAACAGTTTTCTTGTATCTACGAACGCCAGAATGCATAAAATTGACCTAAACGTCTCCTTTTCCTATTCTGAGTCGATTCAGCATGCTTTAAGTGTGTTTGGTGGCTCAGAACCATCAAAAATCGTTGAAATATAGTTCAAATTCAATAAAAATCGACAAAAATACAGTTTCTAGCTAAAATTTGATGGTTTCGTTGCACTTTCCGAGCCCGTAGGGTATCAGAGTGGCTTAAAAGTACAAGAAAACACTTCAAAAGTGACGTTTCTGAAGAATTTTAACAGTTTTCTTGTATCTACGAACGCCAGAATGCATAAAATTGACCTAAACGTCTCCTTTTCCTATTCTGAGTCGATTCTGCATGCTTTAAGTGTGTTTGGTGGCTCAGAACCATCAAAAAACGTTGAAATATAGTTCAAATTCAATAAAAATCGACAAAAATACAGTTTCTAGCTAAAATTTGATGGTTTCGTTGCACTTTCCGAGACCGTAGGGTATCTGAGTGGCTTAAAAGTACAAGAAAACACTTCAAAAGTGACGTTTCTGAAGAATTTTAACAGTTTTCTTGTATTTACGAACGCCAGAATGCATAAAATGGACCTAAACGTCTCCTTTTCCTATTCTGAGTCGATTCTGCATGCTTTAAGTGTGTTTGGTGGCTCAGAACCATCAAAAAACGTTGAAATATAGTTCAAATTCAATAAAAATCGACAAAAATACAGTTTCTAGCTAAAATTTGATGGTTTCGTTGCATTTTCCGAGACCGTAGGGTATCTGAATGGCTTAAAAGTACAAGAAAACACTTCAAAAGTGACGTTTCTGAAGAATTTTAACAGTTTTCTTGTATCTACGAACGCCAGAATGCATAAAATGGACCTAAACGTCTCCTTTTCCTATTCTGAGTCGATTCTGCATGCTTTAAGTGTGTTTGGTGGCTCAGAACCATCAAAAAACGTTGAAATATAGTTCAAATTCAATAAAAATCGACAAAAATACAGTTTCTAGCTAAAATTTGATGGTTTCGTTGCACTTTCCGAGCCCGTAGGGTATCTGAGTGGCTTAAAAGTACAAGAAAACACTTCAAAAGTGACGTTTCTGAAGAATTTTAACAGTTTTCTTGTATCTACGAACGCCAGAATGCATAAAATTGACCTAAACGTCTCCTTTTCCTATTCTGAGTCGATTCTGCATGCTTTAAGTGTGTTTGGTGGCTCAGAACCATCAAAAAACGTTGAAATATAGTTCAAATTCAATAAAAATCGACAAAAATACAGTTTCTAGCTAAAATTTGATGGTTTCGTTGCACTTTCCGAGCCCGTAGGGTATCTGAGTGGCTTAAAAGTACAAGAAAACACTTCAAAAGTGACGTTTCTGAAGAATTTTAACAGTTTTCTTGTATGTACGAACGCCAGAATGCATAAAATTGACCTAAACGTCTCCTTTTCCTATTCTGAGTCGATTCTGCATGCTTTAAGTGTGTTTGGTGGCTCAGAACCATCAAAAAACGTTGAAATATAGTTCAAATTCAATAAAAATCGACAAAAATACAGTTTCTAGCTAAAATTTGATGGTTTCGTTGCACTTTCCGAGCCCGTAGGGTATCTGAGTGGCTTAAAAGTACAAGAAAGCACTTCAATAGTGACGTTTCTGAAGAATTTTAACAGTTTTCTTGTATCTACGAACGCCAGAATGCATAAAATTGACCTAAACTTCTCCTTTTCCCATTCTGAGTCGATTCTGCATGCTTTAAGTGTGTTTGGTGGCTCAGAACCATCAAAAAACGTTGAAATATAGTTCAAATTCAATAAAAATCGACAAAAATACAGTTTCTAGCTAAAATTTGATGGTTTCGTTGCACTTTCCGAGCCCGTAGGGTATCTGAGTGGCTTAAAATTTCAAGAAAACACTTCAAAAGTGACGTTTCTGAAAAATTTTAACAGTTTTCTTGTATCTACGAACGCCAGAATGCATAAAATTGACCTAAACGTCTCCTTTTCCTATTCTGAGTCGATTCTGCATGCTTTAAGTGTGTTTGGTGGCTCAGAACCATCAAAAAACGTTGAAATATAGTTCAAATTCAATAAAAATCGACAAAAATACAGTTTCTAGCTAAAATTTGATGGTTTCGTTGCACTTTCCGAGCCCGTAGGGTATCTGAGTGGCTTAAAAGTACAAGAAAACACTTCAAAAGTGACGTTTCTGAAGAATTTTAACAGTTTTCTTGTATCTACGAACGCCAGAATGCATAAAATAGACCTAAACGTCTCCTTTTCCTATTCTGAGTCGATTCTGCATGCTTTAAGTGTGTTTGGTGGCTCAGAACCATCAAAAAACGTTGAAATATAGTTCAAATTCAATAAAAATCGACAAAAATACAGTTTCTAGCTAAAATTTGATGGTTTCGTTGCACTTTCCGAGCCCGTAGGGTATCTGAGTGGCTTAAAAGTACAAGAAAACACTTCAAAAGTGACGTTTCTGAAGAATTTTAACAGTTTTCTTGTATCTACGAACGCCAGAATGCATAAAATTGACCTAAACGTCTCCTTTTCCTATTCTGAGTCGATCCTGCATGCTTTAAGTGTGTTTGGTGGCTCAGAACCATCAAAAAACGTTGAAATATAGTTCAAATTCAATAAAAATCGACAAAAATACAGTTTCTAGCTAAAATTTGATGGTTTCGTTGCACTTTCCGAGCCCGTAGGGTATCTGAGTGGCTTAAAAGTACAAGAAAACACTTCAAAAGTGACGTTTCTGAAGAATTTTAACAGTTTTCTTGTATCTACGAACGCCAGAATGCATAAAATTGACCTAAACGTCTCCTTTTCCTATTCTGAGTCGATTCTGCATGCTTTAAGTGTGTTTGGTGGCTCAGAACCATCAAAAAACGTTGAAATATAGTTCAAATTCAATAAAAATCGACAAAAATACAGTTTCTAGCTAAAATTTGATGGTTTCGTTGCACTTTCCGAGCCCGTAGGGTATCTGAGTGGCTTAAAAGTACAAGAAAACACTTCAAAAGTGACGTTTCTGAAGAATTTTAACAGTTTTCTTGTATCTACGAACGCCAGAATGCATAAAATTGACCTAAACGTCTCCTTTTCCTATTCTGAGTCGATTCTGCATGCTTTAAGTGTGTTTGGTGGCTCAGAACCATCAAAAAACATTGAAATATAGTTCAAATTCAATAAAAATCGACAAAAATACAGTTTCTAGCTAAAATTTGATGGTTTCGTTGCACTTTCCGAGCCCGTAGGGTATCTGAGTGGCTTAAAAGTACAAGAAAACACTTCAAAAGTGACGTTTCTGAAGAATTTTAACAGTTTTCTTGTATCTACGAACGCCAGAATGCATAAAATTGACCTAAACGTCCCCTTTTCCTATTCTGAGTCGATTCTGCATGCTTTAAGTGTGTTTGGTGGCTCAGAACCATCAAAAAACGTTGAAATATAGTTCAAATTCAATAAAAATCGACAAAAATACAGTTTCTAGCTAAAATTTGATGGTTTCGTTGCACTTTCCGAGCCCGTAGGGTATCTGAGTGGCTTAAAAGTACAAGAAAACACTTCAAAAGTGACGTTTCTGAAGAATTTTAACAGTTTTCTTGTATCTACGAACGCCAGAATGCATAAAATTGACCTAAACGTCTCCTTTTCCTATTCTGAGTCGATTCTGCATGCTTTAAGTGTGTTTGGTGGCTCAGAACCATCAAAAAACGTTGAAATATAGTTCAAATTCAATAAAAATCGACAAAAATATAGTTTCTAGCTAAAATTTGATGGTTTCGTTGCACTTTCCGAGCCCGTAGGGTATCTGAGTGGCTTAAAAGTACAAGAAAACACTTCAAAAGTGACGTTTCTGAAGAATTTTAACAGTTTTCTTGTATCTACGAACGCCAGAATGCATAAAATTGACCTAAACGTCTCCTTTTCCTATTCTGAGTCGATTCTGCATGCTTTAAGTGTGTTTGGTGGCTCAGAACCATCAAAAAACGTTGAAATATAGTTCAAATTCAATAAAAATCGACAAAAATACAGTTTCTAGCTAAAATTTGATGGTTTCGTTGCACTTTCCGAGCCCGTAGGGTATCTGAGTGGCTTAAAAGTACAAGAAAACACTTCAAAAGTGACGTTTCTGAAGAATTTTAACAGTTTTCTTGTATATACGAACGCCAGAATGCATAAAATTGACCTAAACGTCTCCTTTTCCTATTCTGAGTCGATTCTGCATGCTTTAAGTGTGTTTGGTGGCTCAGAACCATCAAAAAACGTTGAAATATAGTTCAAATTCAATAAAAATCGACAAAAATACAGTTTCTAGCTAAAATTTGATGGTTTCGTTGCACTTTCCGAGCCCGTCGGGTATCTGAGTGGCCTAAAAGTACAAGAAAACACTTCAAAAGTGACGTTTCTGAAGAATTTTAACAGTTTTCTTGTATCTACGAACGCCAGAATGCATAAAATTGACCTAAACGTCTCCTTTTTCTATTCTGAGTCGACTCTGCATGCTTTAAGTGTGTTTGGTGGCTCAGAACCATCAAAAAACGTTGAAATATAGTTCAAATTCAATAAAAATCGACAAAAATACAGTTTCTAGCTAAAATTTGATGGTTTCGTTGCACTTTCCGAGCCCGTAGGGTATCTGAGTGGCTTAAAAGTACAAGAAAACACTTCAAAAGTGACGTTTCTGAAGAATTTTAACAGTTTTCTTGTATCTACGAACGCCAGAATGCATAAAATTGACCTAAACGTCTCCTTTTCCTATTCTGAGTCGATTCTGCATGCTTTAAGTGTGTTTGGTGGCTCAGAACCATCAAAAAACGTTGAAATATAGTTCAAATTCAATAAAAATCGACAAAAATACAGTTTCTAGCTAAAATTTGATGGTTTCGTTGCACTTTCCGAGCCCGTTGGGTATCTGAGTGGCTTAAAAGTACAAGAAAACACTTCAAAAGTGACGTTTCTGAAGAATTTTAACAGTTTTCTTGTATCTACGAACGCCAGAATGCATAAAATTGACCTAAACGTCTCCTTTTCCTATTCTGAGTCGATTCTCCATGCTTTAAGTGTGTTTGGTGGCTCAGAACCATCAAAAAACGTTGAAATATAGTTCAAATTCAATAGAAATCGACAAAAATACAGTTTCTAGCTAAAATTTGATGGTTTCGTTGCACTTTCCGAGCCCGTAGGGTATCTGAGTGGCTTAAAAGTACAAGAAAACACTTCAAAAGTGACGTTTCTGAAGAATTTTAACAGTTTTCTTGTATCTACGAACGCCAGAATGCATAAAATTGACCTAAACGTCTCCTTTTCCTATTCTGAGTCGATTCAGCATGCTTTAAGTGTGTTTGGTGGCTCAGAACCATCAAAAATCGTTGAAATATAGTTCAAATTCAATAAAAATCGACAAAAATACAGTTTCTAGCTAAAATTTGATGGTTTCGTTGCACTTTCCGAGCCCGTAGGGTATCAGAGTGGCTTAAAAGTACAAGAAAACACTTCAAAAGTGACGTTTCTGAAGAATTTTAACAGTTTTCTTGTATCTACGAACGCCAGAATGCATAAAATTGACCTAAACGTCTCCTTTTCCTATTCTGAGTCGATTCTGCATGCTTTAAGTGTGTTTGGTGGCTCAGAACCATCAAAAAACGTTGAAATATAGTTCAAATTCAATAAAAATCGACAAAAATACAGTTTCTAGCTAAAATTTGATGGTTTCGTTGCACTTTCCGAGACCGTAGGGTATCTGAGTGGCTTAAAAGTACAAGAAAACACTTCAAAAGTGACGTTTCTGAAGAATTTTAACAGTTTTCTTGTATCTACGAACGCCAGAATGCATAAAATGGACCTAAACGTCTCCTTTTCCTATTCTGAGTCGATTCTGCATGCTTTAAGTGTGTTTGGTGGCTCAGAACCATCAAAAAACGTTGAAATATAGTTCAAATTCAATAAAAATCGACAAAAATACAGTTTCTAGCTAAAATTTGATGGTTTCGTTGCACTTTCCGAGACCGTAGGGTATCTGAGTGGCTTAAAAGTACAAGAAAACACTTCAAAAGTGACGTTTCTGAAGAATTTTAACAGTTTTCTTGTATCTACGAACGCCAGAATGCATAAAATGGACCTAAACGTCTCCTTTTCCTATTCTGAGTCGATTCTGCATGCTTTAAGTGTGTTTGGTGGCTCAGAACCATCAAAAAACGTTGAAATATAGTTCAAATTCAATAAAAATCGACAAAAATACAGTTTCTAGCTAAAATTTGATGGTTTCGTTGCACTTTCCGAGCCCGTAGGGTATCTGAGTGGCTTAAAAGTACAAGAAAACACTTCAAAAGTGACGTTTCTGAAGAATTTTAACAGTTTTCTTGTATCTACGAACGCCAGAATGCATAAAATTGACCTAAACGTCTCCTTTTCCTATTCTGAGTCGATTCTGCATGCTTTAAGTGTGTTTGGTGGCTCAGAACCATCAAAAAACGTTGAAATATAGTTCAAATTCAATAAAAATCGACAAAAATACAGTTTCTAGCTAAAATTTGATGGTTTCGTTGCACTTTCCGAGCCCGTAGGGTATCTGAGTGGCTTAAAAGTACAAGAAAACACTTCAAAAGTGACGTTTCTGAAGAATTTTAACAGTTTTCTTGTATGTACGAACGCCAGAATGCATAAAATTGACCTAAACGTCTCCTTTTCCTATTCTGAGTCGATTCTGCATGCTTTAAGTGTGTTTGGTGGCTCAGAACCATCAAAAAACGTTGAAATATAGTTCAAATTCAATAAAAATCGACAAAAATACAGTTTCTAGCTAAAATTTGATGGTTTCATTGCACTTTCCGAGCCCGTAGGGTATCTGAGTGGCTTAAAAGTACAAGAAAGCACTTCAATAGTGACGTTTCTGAAGAATTTTAACAGTTTTCTTGTATCTACGAACGCCAGAATGCATAAAATTGAACTAAACTTCTCCTTTTCCCATTCTGAGTCGATTCTGCATGCTTTAAGTGTGTTTGGTGGCTCAGAACCATCAAAAAACGTTGAAATATAGTTCAAATTCAATAAAAATCGACAAAAATACAGTTTCTAGCTAAAATTTGATGGTTTCGTTGCACTTTCCGAGCCCGTAGGGTATCTGAGTGGCTTAAAATTTCAAGAAAACACTTCAAAAGTGACGTTTCTGAAGAATTTTAACAGTTTTCTTGTATCTACGAACGCCAGAATGCATAAAATTGACCTAAACGTCTCCTTTTCCTATTCTGAGTCGATTCTGCATGCTTTAAGTGTGTTTGGTGGCTCAGAACCATCAAAAAACGTTGAAATATAGTTCAAATTCAATAAAAATCGACAAAAATACAGTTTCTAGCTAAAATTTGATGGTTTCGTTGCACTTTCCGAGCCCGTAGGGTATCTGAGTGGCTTAAAAGTACAAGAAAACACTTCAAAAGTGACGTTTCTGAAGAATTTTAACAGTTTTCTTGTATCTACGAACGCCAGAATGCATAAAATTGACCTAAACGTCTCCTTTTCCTATTCTGAGTCGATTCTGCATGCTTTAAGTGTGTTTGGTGGCTCAGAACCATCAAAAAACATTGAAATATAGTTCAAATTCAATAAAAATCGACAAAAATACAGTTTCTAGCTAAAATTTGATGGTTTCGTTGCACTTTCCGAGCCCGTAGGGTATCTGAGTGGCTTAAAAGTACAAGAAAACACTTCAAAAGTGACGTTTCTGAAGAATTTTAACAGTTTTCTTGTATCTACGAACGCCAGAATGCATAAAATTGACCTAAACGTCCCTTTTCCTATTCTGAGTCGATTCTGCATGCTTTAAGTGTGTTTGGTGGCTCAGAACCATCAAAAAACGTTGAAATATAGTTCAAATTCAATAAAAATCGACAAAAATACAGTTTCTAGCTAAAATTTGATGGTTTCGTTGCACTTTCCGAGCCCGTAGGGTATCTGAGTGGCTTAAAAGTACAAGAAAACACTTCAAAAGTGACGTTTCTGAAGAATTTTAACAGTTTTCTTGTATCTACGAACGCCAGAATGCATAAAATTGACCTAAACGTCTCCTTTTCCTATTCTGAGTCGATTCTGCATGCTTTAAGTGTGTTTGGTGGCTCAGAACCATCAAAAAACGTTGAAATATAGTTCAAATTCAATAAAAATCGACAAAAATACAGTTTCTAGCTAAAATTTGATGGTTTCGTTGCACTTTCCGAGCCCGTAGGGTATCTGAGTGGCTTAAAAGTACAAGAAAACACTTCAAAAGTGACGTTTCTGAAGAATTTTAACAGTTTTCTTGTATCTACGAACGCCAGAATGCATAAAATTGACCTAAACGTCTCCTTTTCCTATTCTGAGTCGATTCTGCATGCTTTAAGTGTGTTTGGTGGCTCAGAACCATCAAAAAACGTTGAAATATAGTTCAAATTCAATAAAAATCGACAAAAATACAGTTTCTAGCTAAAATTTGATGGTTTCGTTGCACTTTCCGAGCCCGTAGGGTATCTGAGTGGCTTAAAAGTACAAGAAAACACTTCAAAAGTGACGTTTCTGAAGAATTTTAACAGTTTTCTTGTATATACGAACGCCAGAATGCATAAAATTGACCTAAACGTCTCCTTTTCCTATTCTGAGTCGATTCTGCATGCTTTAAGTGTGTTTGGTGGCTCAGAACCATCAAAAAACGTTGAAATATAGTTCAAATTCAATAAAAATCGACAAAAATACAGTTTCTAGCTAAAATTTGATGGTTTCGTTGCACTTTCCGAGCCCGTCGGGTATCTGAGTGGCTTAAAAGTACAAGAAAACACTTCAAAAGTGACGTTTCTGAAGAATTTTAACAGTTTTCTTGTATCTACGAACGCCAGAATGCATAAAATTGACCTAAACGTCTCCTTTTTCTATTCTGAGTCGACTCTGCATGCTTTAAGTGTGTTTGGTGGCTCAGAACCATCAAAAAACGTTGAAATATAGTTCAAATTCAATAAAAATCGACAAAAATACAGTTTCTAGCTAAAATTTGATGGTTTCGTTGCACTTTCCGAGCCCGTAGGGTATCTGAGTGGCTTAAAAGTACAAGAAAACACTTCAAAAGTGACGTTTCTGAAGAATTTTAACAGTTTTCTTGTATCTACGAACGCCAGAATGCATAAAATTGACCTAAACATCTCCTTTTCCTATTCTGAGTCGATTCTGCATGCTTTAAGTGTGTTTGGTGGCTCAGAACCATCAAAAAACGTTGAAATATAGTTCAAATTCAATAAAAATCGACAAAAATACAGTTTCTAGCTAAAATTTGATGGTTTCGTTGCACTTTCCGAGCCCGTAGGATATCTGAGTGGCTTAAAAGTACAAGAAAACACTTCAAAAGTGACGTTTCTGAAGAATTTTAACAGTTTTCTTGTATCTACGAACGCCAGAATGCATAAAATTGACCTAAACGTCTCCTTTTCCTATTCTGAGTCGATTCTGCATGCTTTAAGTGTGTTTGGTGGCTCAGAACCATCAAAAAACGTTGAAATATAGTTCAAATTCAATAAAAATCGACAAAAATACAGTTTCTAGCTAAAATTTGATGGTTTCGTTGCACTTTCCGAGCCCGTAGGGTATCTGAGTGGCTTAAAAGTACAAGAAAACACTTCAAAAGTGACGTTTCTGAAGAATTTTAACAGTTTTCTTGTATCTACGAACGCCAGAATGCATAAAATTGACCTAAACGTCTCCTTTTCCTATTCTGAGTCGATTCTGCATGCTTTAAGTGTGTTTGGTGGCTCAGAACCATCAAAAAACGTTGAAATATAGTTCAAATTCAATAAAAATCGACAAAAATACAGTTTCTAGCTAAAATTTGATGGTTTCGTTGCACTTTCCGAGCCCGTAGGGTATCTGAGTGGCTTAAAAGTACAAGAAAACACTTCAAAAGTGACGTTTCTGAAGAATTTTAACAGTTTTCTTGTATCTACGAACGCCAGAATGCATAAAATTGACCTAAACGTCTCCTTTTCCTATTCTGAGTCGATTCAGCATGCTTTAAGTGTGTTTGGTGGCTCAGAACCATCAAAAATCGTTGAAATATAGTTCAAATTCAATAAAAATCGACAAAAATACAGTTTCTAGCTAAAATTTGATGGTTTCGTTGCACTTTCCGAGCCCGTAGGGTATCAGAGTGGCTTAAAAGTACAAGAAAACACTTCAAAAGTGACGTTTCTGAAGAATTTTAACAGTTTTCTTGTATCTACGAACGCCAGAATGCATAAAATTGACCTAAACGTCTCCTTTTCCTATTCTGAGTCGATTCTGCATGCTTTAAGTGTGTTTGGTGGCTCAGAACCATCAAAAAACGTTGAAATATAGTTCAAATTCAATAAAAATCGACAAAAATACAGTTTCTAGCTAAAATTTGATGGTTTCGTTGCACTTTCCGAGCCCGCAGGGTATCTGAGTGGCTTAAAAGTACAAGAAAACACTTCAAAAGTGACGTTTCTGAAGAATTTTAACAGTTTTCTTGTATGTACGAACGCCAGAATGCATAAAATTGACCTAAACGTCTCCTTTTCCTATTCTGAGTCGATTCTGCATGCTTTAAGTGTGTTTGGTGGCTCAGAACCATCAAAAAACGTTGAAATATAGTTCAAATTCAATAAAAATCGACAAAAATACAGTTTCTAGCTAAAATTTGATGGTTTCGTTGCACTTTCCGAGCCCGTAGGGTATCTACCATCAAAAAACGTTGAAATATAGTTCAAATTCAATAAAAATCGACAAAAATACAGTTTCTAGCTAAAATTTGATGGTTTCGTTGCACTTTCCGAGCCCGTAGGGTATCTGAGTGGCTTAAAAGTACAAGAAAACACTTCAAAAGTGACGTTTCTGAAGAATTTTAACAGTTTTCTTGTATCTACGAACGCCAGAATGCATAAAATTGACCTAAACGTCTCCTTTTCCTATTCTGAGTCGATTTTGCATGCTTTAAGTGTGTTTGGTGGCTCAGAACCATCAAAAAACGTTGAAATATAGTTCAAATTCAATAAAAATCGACAAAAATACAGTTTCTAGCTAAAATTTGATGGTTTCGTTGCACTTTCCGAGCCCGTAGGGTATCTGAGTGGCTTAAAAGTACAAGAAAACACTTCAAAAGTGACGTTTCTGAAGAATTTTAACAGTTTTCTTGTATCTACGAACGCCAGAATGCATAAAATTGACCTAAACGTCTCCTTTTCCTATTCTGAGTCGATTCTGCATGCTTTAAGTGTGTATGGTGGCTCAGAACCATCAAAAAACGTTGAAATATAGTTCAAATTCAATAAAAATCGACAAAAATACAGTTTCTAGCTAAAATTTGATGGTTTCGTTGCACTTTCCGAGCCCGTAGGGTATCTGAGTGGCTTAAAAGTACAAGAAAACACTTCAAAAGTGACGTTTCTGAAGAATTTTAACAGTTTTCTTGTATCTACGAACGCCAGAATGCATAAAATTGACCTAAACGTCTCCTTTTCCTATTCTGAGTCGATTCTGCATGCTTTAAGTGTGTTTGGTGGCTCAGAACCATCAAAAAACGTTGAAATATAGTTCAAATTCAATAAAAATCGACAAAAATACAGTTTCTAGCTAAAATTTGATGGTTTCGTTGCACTTTCCGAGCCCGTAGGGTATCTGAGTGGCTTAAAAGTACAAGAAAACACTTCAAAAGTGACGTTTCTGAAGAATTTTAACAGTTTTCTTGTATCTACGAACGCCAGAATGCATAAAATTGACCTAAACGTCTCCTTTTCCTATTCTGAGTCGATTCTGCAAGCTTTAAGTGTGTTTGGTGGCTCAGAACCATCAAAAAACGTTGAAATATAGTTCAAATTCAATGAAAATCTACAAAAATACAGTTTCTAGCTAAAATTTGATGGTTTCGTTGCACTTTCCGAGCCCGTAGGGTATCTGAGTGGCTTAAAAGTACAAGAAAACACTTCAAAAGTGACTTTTCTGAAGAATTTTAACAGTTTTCTTGTATCTACGAACGCCAGAATGCATAAAATTGACCTAAACGTCTCCTTTTCCTATTCTGAGTCGATTCTGCATGCTTTAAGTGTGTTTGGTGGCTCAGAACCATCAAAAAACGTTGAAATATAGTTCAAATTCAATAAAAATCGACAAAAATACAGTTTCTAGCTAAAATTTGATGGTTTCGTTGCACTTTCCGAGCCCGTAGGGTATCTGAGTGGCTTAAAAGTACAAGAAAACACTTCAAAAGTGACGTTTCTGAAGAATTTTAACAGTTTTCTTGTATCTACGAACGCCAGAATGCATAAAATTGACCTAAACGTCTCCTTTTCCTATTCTGAGTCGATTCTGCATGCTTTAAGTGTGTTTGGTGGCTCAGAACCATCAAAAAACGTTGAAATATAGTTCAAATTCAATAAAAATCGACAAAAATACAGTTTCTAGCTAAAATTTGATGGTTTCGTTGCACTTTCCGAGCCCGTTGGGTATCTGAGTGGCTTAAAAGTACAAGAAAACACTTCAAAAGTGACGTTTCTGAAGAATTTTACAGTTTTCTTGTATCTACGAACGCCAGAATGCATAAAATTGACCTAAACGTCTCCTTTTCCTATTCTGAGTCGATTCTGCATGCTTTAAGTGTGTTTGGTGGCTCAGAACCATCAAAAAACGTTGAAATATAGTTCAAATTCAATAAAAATCGACAAAAATACAGTTTCTAGCTAAAATTTGATGGTTTCGTTGCACTTTCCGAGCCCGTAGGATATCTGAGTGGCTTAAAAGTACAAGAAAACACTTCAAAAGTGACGTTTCTGAAGAATTTTAACAGTTTTCTTGTATCTACGAACGCCAGAATGCATAAAATTGACCTAAACGTCTCCTTTTCCTATTCTGAGTCGATTCTGCATGCTTTAAGTGTGTTTGGTGGCTCAGAACCATCAAAAAACGTTGAAATATAGTTCAAATTCAATAAAAATCGACAAAAATACAGTTTCTAGCTAAAATTTGATGGTTTCGTTGCACTTTCCGAGCCCGTTGGGTATCTGAGTGGCTTAAAAGTACAAGAAAACACTTCAAAAGTGACGTTTCTGAAGAATTTTAACAGTTTTCTTGTATCTACGAACGCCAGAATGCATAAAATTGACCTAAACGTCTCCTTTTCCTATTCTGAGTCGATTCTGCATGCTTTAAGTGTGTTTGGTGGCTCAGAACCATCAAAAAACGTTGAAATATAGTTCAAATTCAATAAAAATCGACAAAAATACAGTTTCTAGCTAAAATTTGATGGTTTCGTTGCACTTTCCGAGCCCGTAGGGTATCTGAGTGGCTTAAAAGTACAAGAAAACACTTCAAAAGTGACGTTTCTGAAGAATTTTAACAGTTTTCTTGTATCTACGAACGCCAGAATGCATAAAATTGACCTAAACGGCTCCTTTTCCTATTCTGAGTCGATTCTGCATGCTTTAAGTGTGTTTGGTGGCTCAGAACCATCAAAAAACGTTGAAATATAGTTCAAATTCAATAAAAATCGACAAAAATACAGTTTCTAGCTAAAATTTGATGGTTTCGTTGCACTTTCCGAGCCCGTAGGGTATCTGAGTGGCTTAAAAGTACAAGAAAACACTTCAAAAGTGACGTTTCTGAAGAATTTTAACAGTTTTCTTGTATCTACGAACGCCAGAATGCATAAAATTGACCTAAACGTCTCCTTTTCCTATTCTGAGTCGATTCTGCATGCTTTAAGTGTGTTTGGTGGCTCAGAACCATCAAAAAACGTTGAAATATAGTTCAAATTCAATAAAAATCGACAAAAATACAGTTTCTAGCTAAAATTTGATGGTTTCGTTGCACTTTCCGAGCCCGTAGGATATCTGAGTGGCTTAAAAGCACAAGAAAACACTTCAAAAGTGACGTTTCTGAAGAATTTTAACAGTTTTCTTGTATCTACGAACGCCAGAATGCATAAAATTGACCTAAACGTCTCCTTTTCCTATTCTGAGTCGATTCTGCATGCTTTAAGTGTGTTTGGTGGCTCAGAACCATCAAAAAACGTTGAAATATAGTTCAAATTCAATAAAAATCGACAAAAATACAGTTTCTAGCTAAAATTTGATGGTTTCGTTGCACTTTCCGAGCCCGTTGGGTATCTGAGTGGCTTAAAAGTACAAGAAAACACTTCAAAAGTGACGTTTCTGAAGAATTTTAACAGTTTTCTTGTATCTACGAACGCCAGAATGCATAAAATTGACCTAAACGTCTCCTTTTCCTATTCTGAGTCGATTCTGCATGCTTTAAGTGTGTTTGGTGGCTCAGAACCATCAAAAAACGTTGAAATATAGTTCAAATTCAATAAAAATCGACAAAAATACAGTTTCTAGCTAAAATTTGATGGTTTCGTTGCACTTTCCGAGCCCGTTGGGTATCTGAGTGGCTTAAAAGTACAAGAAAACACTTCAAAAGTGACGTTTCTGAAGAATTTTAACAGTTTTCTTGTATCTACGAACGCCAGAATGCATAAAATTGACCTAAACGTCTCCTTTTCCTATTCTGAGTCGATTCTGCATGCTTTAAGTGTGTTTGGTGGCTCAGAACCATCAAAAAACGTTGAAATATAGTTCAAATTCAATAAAAATCGACAAAAATACAGTTTCTAGCTAAAATTTGATGGTTTCGTTGCACTTTCCGAGCCCGTAGGGTATCTGAGTGGCTTAAAAGTACAAGAAAACACTTCAAAAGTGACGTTTCTGAAGAATTTTAACAGTTTTCTTGTATCTACGAACGCCAGAATGCATAAAATTGACCTAAACGTCTCCTTTTCCTATTCTGAGTCGATTTTGCATGCTTTAAGTGTGTTTGGTGGCTCAGAACCATCAAAAAACGTTGAAATATAGTTCAAATTCAATAAAAATCGACAAAAATACAGTTTCTAGCTAAAATTTGATGGTTTCGTTGCACTTTCCGAGCCCGTAGGGTATCTGAGTGGCTTAAAAGTACAAGAAAACACTTCAAAAGTGACGTTTCTGAAGAATTTTAACAGTTTTCTTGTATCTACGAACGCCAGAATGCATAAAATTGACCTAAACGTCTCCTTTTCCTATTCTGAGTCGATTCTGCATGCTTTAAGTGTGTATGGTGGCTCAGAACCATCAAAAAACGTTGAAATATAGTTCAAATTCAATAAAAATCGACAAAAATACAGTTTCTAGCTAAAATTTGATGGTTTCGTTGCACTTTCCGAGCCCGTAGGGTATCTGAGTGGCTTAAAAGTACAAGAAAACACTTCAAAAGTGACGTTTCTGAAGAATTTTAACAGTTTTCTTGTATCTACGAACGCCAGAATGCATAAAATTGACCTAAACGTCTCCTTTTCCTATTCTGAGTCGATTCTGCATGCTTTAAGTGTGTTTGGTGGCTCAGAACCATCAAAAAACGTTGAAATATAGTTCAAATTCAATAAAAATCGACAAAAATACAGTTTCTAGCTAAAATTTGATGGTTTCGTTGCACTTTCCGAGCCCGTAGGGTATCTGAGTGGCTTAAAAGTACAAGAAAACACTTCAAAAGTGACGTTTCTGAAGAATTTTAACAGTTTTCTTGTATCTACGAACGCCAGAATGCATAAAATTGACCTAAACGTCTCCTTTTCCTATTCTGAGTCGATTCTGCATGCTTTAAGTGTGTTTGGTGGCTCAGAACCATCAAAAAACGTTGAAATATAGTTCAAATTCAATGAAAATCTACAAAAATACAGTTTCTAGCTAAAATTTGATGGTTTCGTTGCACTTTCCGAGCCCGTAGGGTATCTGAGTGGCTTAAAAGTACAAGAAAACACTTCAAAAGTGACTTTTCTGAAGAATTTTAACAGTTTTCTTGTATCTACGAACGCCAGAATGCATAAAATTGACCTAAACGTCTCCTTTTCCTATTCTGAGTCGATTCTGCATGCTTTAAGTGTGTTTGGTGGCTCAGAACCATCAAAAAACGTTGAAATATAGTTCAAATTCAATAAAAATCGACAAAAATACAGTTTCTAGCTAAAATTTGATGGTTTCGTTGCACTTTCCGAGCCCGTAGGGTATCTGAGTGGCTTAAAAGTACAAGAAAACACTTCAAAAGTGACGTTTCTGAAGAATTTTAACAGTTTTCTTGTATCTACGAACGCCAGAATGCATAAAATTGACCTAAACGTCTCCTTTTCCTATTCTGAGTCGATTCTGCATGCTTTAAGTGTGTTTGGTGGCTCAGAACCATCAAAAAACGTTGAAATATAGTTCAAATTCAATAAAAATCGACAAAAATACAGTTTCTAGCTAAAATTTGATGGTTTCGTTGCACTTTCCGAGCCCGTAGGGTATCTGAGTGGCTTAAAAGTACAAGAAAACACTTCAAAAGTGACGTTTCTGAAGAATTTTACAGTTTTCTTGTATCTACGAACGCCAGAATGCATAAAATTGACCTAAACGTCTCCTTTTCCTATTCTGAGTCGATTCTGCATGCTTTAAGTGTGTTTGGTGGCTCAGAACCATCAAAAAACGTTGAAATATAGTTCAAATTCAATAAAAATCGACAAAAATACAGTTTCTAGCTAAAATTTGATGGTTTCGTTGCACTTTCCGAGCCCGTAGGATATCTGAGTGGCTTAAAAGTACAAGAAAACACTTCAAAAGTGACGTTTCTGAAGAATTTTAACAGTTTTCTTGTATCTACGAACGCCAGAATGCATAAAATTGACCTAAACGTCTCCTTTTCCTATTCTGAGTCGATTCTGCATTCTTTAAGTGTGTTTGGTGGCTCAGAACCATCAAAAAACGTTGAAATATAGTTCAAATTCAATAAAAATCGACAAAAATACAGTTTCTAGCTAAAATTTGATGGTTTCGTTGCACTTTCCGAGCCCGTTGGGTATCTGAGTGGCTTAAAAGTACAAGAAAACACTTCAAAAGTGACGTTTCTGAAGAATTTTAACAGTTTTCTTGTATCTACGAACGCCAGAATGCATAAAATTGACCTAAACGTCTCCTTTTCCTATTCTGAGTCGATTCTGCATGCTTTAAGTGTGTTTGGTGGCTCAGAACCATCAAAAAACGTTGAAATATAGTTCAAATTCAATAAAAATCGACAAAAATACAGTTTCTAGCTAAAATTTGATGGTTTCGTTGCACTTTCCGAGCCCGTAGGGTATCTGAGTGGCTTAAAAGTACAAGAAAACACTTCAAAAGTGACGTTTCTGAAGAATTTTAACAGTTTTCTTGTATCTACGAACGCCAGAATGCATAAAATTGACCTAAACGGCTCCTTTTCCTATTCTGAGTCGATTCTGCATGCTTTAAGTGTGTTTGGTGGCTCAGAACCATCAAAAAACGTTGAAATATAGTTCAAATTCAATAAAAATCGACAAAAATACAGTTTCTAGCTAAAATTTGATGGTTTCGTTGCACTTTCCGAGCCCGTAGGGTATCTGAGTGGCTTAAAAGTACAAGAAAACACTTCAAAAGTGACGTTTCTGAAGAATTTTAACAGTTTTCTTGTATCTACGAACGCCAGAATGCATAAAATTGACCTAAACGTCTCCTTTTCCTATTCTGAGTCGATTCTGCATGCTTTAAGTGTGTTTGGTGGCTCAGAACCATCAAAAAACGTTGAAATATAGTTCAAATTCAATAAAAATCGACAAAAATACAGTTTCTAGCTAAAATTTGATGGTTTCGTTGCACTTTCCGAGCCCGTAGGATATCTGAGTGGCTTAAAAGCACAAGAAAACACTTCAAAAGTGACGTTTCTGAAGAATTTTAACAGTTTTCTTGTATCTACGAACGCCAGAATGCATAAAATTGACCTAAACGTCTCCTTTTCCTATTCTGAGTCGATTCTGCATGCTTTAAGTGTGTTTGGTGGCTCAGAACCATCAAAAAACGTTGAAATATAGTTCAAATTCAATAAAAATCGACAAAAATACAGTTTCTAGCTAAAATTTGATGGTTTCGTTGCACTTTCCGAGCCCGTTGGGTATCTGAGTGGCTTAAAAGTACAAGAAAACACTTCAAAAGTGACGTTTCTGAAGAATTTTAACAGTTTTCTTGTATCTACGAACGCCAGAATGCATAAAATTGACCTAAACGTCTCCTTTTCCTATTCTGAGTCGATTCTGCATGCTTTAAGTGTGTTTGGTGGCTCAGAACCATCAAAAAACGTTGAAATATAGTTCAAATTCAATAAAAATCGACAAAAATACAGTTTCTAGCTAAAATTTGATGGTTTCGTTGCACTTTCCGAGCCCGTTGGGTATCTGAGTGGCTTAAAAGTACAAGAAAACACTTCAAAAGTGACGTTTCTGAAGAATTTTAACAGTTTTCTTGTATCTACGAACGCCAGAATGCATAAAATCGACCTAAACGTCTCCTTTTCCTATTCTGAGTCGATTCTGCATGCTTTAAGTGTGTTTGGTGGCTCAGAACCATCAAAAAACGTTGAAATATAGTTCAAATTCAATAAAAATCGACAAAAATACAGTTTCTAGCTAAAATTTGATGGTTTCGTTGCACTTTCCGAGCCCGTAGGGTATCTGAGTGGCTTAAAAGTACAAGAAAACACTTCAAAAGTGACGTTTCTGAAGAATTTTAACAGTTTTCTTGTATCTACGAACGCCAGAATGCATAAAATTGACCTAAACGTCTCCTTTTCCTATTCTGAGTCGATTCTGCATGCTTTAAGTGTGTTTGGTGGCTCAGAACCGTCAAAAAACGTTGAAATATAGTTCAAATTCAATAAAAATCGACAAAAATACAGTTTCTAGCTAAAATTTGATGGTTTCGTTGCACTTTCCGAGCCCGTAGGGTATCTGAGTGGCTTAAAAGTACAAGAAAACACTTCAAAAGTGACGTTTCTGAAGAATTTTAACAGTTTTCTTGTATCTACGAACGCCAGAATGCATAAAATTGACCTAAACGTCTCCTTTTCCTATTCTGAGTCGATTCTGCATGCTTTAAGTGTGTTTGGTGGCTCAGAACCATCAAAAAACGTTGAAATATAGTTCAAATTCAATAAAAATCGACAAAAATACAGTTTCTAGCTAAAATTTGATGGTTTCGTTGCACTTTCCGAGCCCGTAGGGTATCTGAGTGGCTTAAAAGTACAAGAAAACACTTCAAAAGTGACGTTTCTGAAGAATTTTAACAGTTTTCTTGTATCTACGAACGCCAGAATGCATAAAATTGACCTAAACGTCTCCTTTTCCTATTCTGAGTCGATTCTGCATGCTTTAAGTGTGTTTGGTGGCTCAGAACCATCAAAAAACGTTGAAATATAGTTCAAATTCAATAAAAATCGACAAAAATACAGTTTCTAGCTAAAATTTGATGGTTTCGTTGCACTTTCCGAGCCCGTAGGGTATCTGAGTGGCTTAAAAGTACAAGAAAACACTTCAAAAGTGACGTTTCTGAAGAATTTTAACAGTTTTCTTGTATCTACGAACGCCAGAATGCATAAAATTGACCTAAACGTCTCCTTTTCCTATTCTGAGTCGATTCTGCATGCTTTAAGTGTGTTTGGTGGCTCAGAACCATCAAAAAACGTTGAAATATAGTTCAAATTCAATAAAAATCGACAAAAATACAGTTTCTAGCTAAAATTTGATGGTTTCGTTGCACTTTCCGAGCCCGTAGGGTATCTGAGTGGCTTAAAAGTACAAGAAAACACTTCAAAAGTGACGTTTCTGAAGAATTTTAACAGTTTTCTTGTATATACGAACGCCAGAATGCATAAAATTGACCTAAACGTCTCCTTTTCCTATTCTGAGTCGATTCTGCATGCTTTAAGTGTGTTTGGTGGCTCAGAACCATCAAAAAACGTTGAAATATAGTTCAAATTCAAGAAAAATCGACAAAAATACAGTTTCTAGCTAAAATTTGATGGTTTCGTTGCACTTTCCGAGCCCATAGGGTATCTGAGTGGCTTAAAAGTACAAGAAAACACTTCAAAAGTGACGTTTCTGAAGAATTTTAACAGTTTTCTTGTATCTACGAACGCCAGAATGCATAAAATTGACCTAAACGTCTCCTTTTCCTATTCTGAGTCGATTCTGCATGCTTTAAGTGTGTTTGGTGGCTCAGAACCATCAAAAAACGTTGAAATATAGTTCAAATTCAATAAAAATCGACAAAAATACAGTTTCTAGCTAAAATTTGATGGTTTCGTTGCACTTTCCGAGCCCGTAGGGTATCTGAGTGGCTTAAAAGTACAAGAAAACACTTCAAAAGTGACGTTTCTGAAGAATTTTAACAGTTTTCTTGTATCTACGAACGCCAGAATGCATAAAATTGACCTAAACGTCTCCTTTTCCTATTCTGAGTCGATTCTGCATGCTTTAAGTGTGTTTGGTGGCTCAGAACCATCAAAAAACGTTGAAATATAGTTCAAATTCAATGAAAATCGACAAAAATACAGTTTCTAGCTAAAATTTGATGGTTTCGTTGCACTTTCCGAGCCCGTAGGGTATCTGAGTGGCTTAAAAGTACAAGAAAACACTTCAAAAGTGACGTTTCTGAAGAATTTTAACAGTTTTCTTGTATCTACGAACGCCAGAATGCATAAAATTGACCTAAACGTCTCCTTTTCCTATTCTGAGTCGATTCTGCATGCTTTAAGTGTGTTTGGTGGCTCAGAACCATCAAAAAACGTTGAAATATAGTTCAAATTCAATAAAAATCGACAAAAATACAGTTTCTAGCTAAAATTTGATGGTTTCGTTGCACTTTCCGAGCCCGTAGGGTATCTGAGTGGCTTAAAAGTACAAGAAAACACATCAAAAGTAACGTTTCTGAAGAATTTTAACAGTTTTCTTGTATCTACGAACGCCAGAATGCATAAAATTGACCTAAACGTCTCCTTTTCCTATTCTGAGTCGATTCTGCATGCTTTAAGTGTGTTTGGTGGCTCAGAACCATCAAAAAACGTTGAAATATAGTTCAAATTCAATAAAAATCGACAAAAATACAGTTTCTAGCTAAAATTTGATGGTTTCGTTGCACTTTCCGAGCCCGTAGGGTATCTGAGTGGCTTAAAAGTACAAGAAAACACTTCAAAAGTGACGTTTCTGAAGAATTTTAACAGTTTTCTTGTATCTACGAACGCCAGAATGCATAAAATTGACCTAAACGTCTCCTTTTCCTATTCTGAGTCGATTCTGCATGCTTTAAGTGTGTTTGGTGGCTCAGAACCATCAAAAAACGTTGAAATATAGTTCAAATTCAATAAAAATCGACAAAAATACAGTTTCTAGCTAAAATTTGATGGTTTCGTTGCACTTTCCGAGCCCGTTGGGTATCTGAGTGGCTTAAAAGTACAAGAAAACACTTCAAAAGTGACGTTTCTGAAGAATTTTAACAGTTTTCTTGTATCTACGAACGCCAGAATGCATAAAATTGACCTAAACGTCTCCTTTTCCTATTCTGAGTCGATTCTGCATGCTTTAAGTGTGTTTGGTGGCTCAGAGCCATCAAAAAACGTTGACATATAGTTCAAATTCAATAAAAATCGACAAAAATACAGTTTCTAGCTAAAATTTGATGGTTTCGTTGCACTTTCCGAGCCCGTAGGATATCTGAGTGGCTTAAAAGTACAAGAAAACACTTCAAAAGTGACGTTTCTGAAGAATTTTAACAGTTTTCTTGTATCTACGAACGCCAGAATGCATAAAATTGACCTAAACGTCTCCTTTTCCTATTCTGAGTCGATTCTGCATGCTTTAAGTGTGTTTGGTGGCTCAGAACCATCAAAAAACGTTGAAATATAGTTCAAATTCAATAAAAATCGACAAAAATACAGTTTCTAGCTAAAATTTGATGGTTTCGTTGCACTTTCCGAGCCCGTAGGGTATCTGAGTGGCTTAAAAGTACAAGAAAACACTTCAAAAGTGACGTTTCTGAAGAATTTTAACAGTTTTCTTGTATCTACGAACGCCAGAATGCATAAAATTGACCTAAACGTCTCCTTTTCCTATTCTGAGTCGATTCTGCATGCTTTAAGTGTGTTTGGTGGCTCAGAACCATCAAAAAACGTTGAAATATAGTTCAAATTCAATAAAAATCGACAAAAATACAGTTTCTAGCTAAAATTTGATGGTTTCGTTGCACTTTCCGAGTCCGTAGGGTATCTGAGTGGCTTAAAAGTACAAGAAAACACTTCAAAAGTGACGTTTCTGAAGAATTTTAACAGTTTTCTTGTATCTACGAACGCCAGAATGCATAAAATTGACCTAAACGTCTCCTTTTCCTATTCTGAGTCGATTCTGCATGCTTTAAGTGTGTTTGGTGGCTCAGAACCATCAAAAAACGTTGAAATATAGTTCAAATTCAATAAAAATCGACAAAAATACAATTTCTAGCTAAAATTTGATGGTTTCGTTGCACTTTCCGAGCCCGTAGGGTATCTGAGTGGCTTAAAAGTACAAGAAAACACTTCAAAAGTGACGTTTCTGAAGAATTTTAACAGTTTTCTTGTATCTACGAACGCCAGAATGCATAAAATTGACCTAAACGTCTCCTTTTCCTATTCTGAGTCGATTCTGCATGCTTTAAGTGTGTTTGGTGGCTCAGAACCATCAAAAAACGTTGAAATATAGTTCAAATTCAATAAAAATCGACAAAAATACAGTTTCTAGCTAAAATTTGATGGTTTCGTTGCACTTTCCGAGCCCGTAGGGTATCTGAATGGCTTAAAAGTAGAAGAAAACACTTCAAAAGTGACGTTTCTGAAGAATTTTAACAGTTTTCTTGTATCTACGAACGCCAGAATGCATAAAATTGACCTAAACGTCTCCTTTTCCTATTCTGAGTCGATTCTGCATGCTTTAAGTGTGTTTGGTGGCTCAGAACCATCAAAAAACGTTGAAATATAGTTCAAATTCAATAAAAATCGACAAAAATACAGTTTCTAGCTAAAATTTGATGGTTTCGTTGCACTTTCCGAGCCCGTAGGGTATCTGAGTGGCTTAAAAGTACAAGAAAACACTTCAAAAGTGACGTTTCTGAAGAATTTTAACAGTTTTCTTGTATCTACGAACGCCAGAATGCATAAAATTGACCTAAACGTCTCCTTTTCCTATTCTGAGTCGATTCTGCATGCTTTAAGTGTGTTTGGTGGCTCAGAACCATCAAAAAACGTTGAAATATAGTTCAAATTCAATAAAAATCGACAAAAATACAGTTTCTAGCTAAAATTTGATGGTTTCGTTGCACTTTCCGAGCCCGTAGGGTATCTGAGT